>NC_056734.1:55835137-56116344 GCF_019279795.1 Protopterus annectens
ATAGGATTTTCTACTGGAAACAGACTGTCTACCCTGTTTGGATTACTTTTGAATACTTAAGAATTCTGTATAATATTTCAGATGATATATTTTGTATTATTTTTTTGACTTAGTATGAGTTTAAGTTTGCTACTTGTACTACCATATCTAGTCTGATTAATATACAGTGATTAACTAGATATATATGAATTGAAAATCTTCCACACAGTGAATATATATAAAAGACATGCACACCTCCAAGCTTGTCCAACAGTATGATGCACAGGAAACACTCCAGTTGCAGTTAACAATTGACAAGACCCCTATTCAAATCATAGCTAGCTTTAGGCCTCCAACTTTGATTCAAGATGCCCACTCCACCTATCTTGACCTCTTTGAATCTATCAAGATTCATCTCTTTACCCTGATCCTGGGTGACTTTAACTATCCAACCATAGACTGGAATAAATACTCATGCCAAAACACAAATGCCCAGAGATTCCTTGATTTTGTCAATGCAAATGCTTTGGACCAGTTGGTTGATACCTCCACAAGAGGTGGACTTGGTATTTCCCAACATAAGTAACCACTGCAGCACCCCTCCAGTGTCATCATCCCTGGTATTATCTGACCACAAAGCGGTCACTTTCAAAGCCACCTCCTCCCCCAGCTAGGGTCAAACAAAAAAACTTCTCCAAAGCTGATTACAACCTCCTGAGGGAAGGTATAAACAGCTTCACAGTCTCCTGCCCCTCCATAGGAACTGGCACATATGTCCAAACCTACACCAAAGTACTATATGAGCATTTATATAGCTGCACTGGATCAGGAATACCCAACAGGAAAAAAATACTCCTCCTCTAGGAAGAGTAAACCTGTCTGGTGGATATCTGCAATAAATAAACTTTATAATAAAAGGGAAACAAAATACTGTCCAGGGCCAAGAAGGAGCAGGTGCCTAATTGGAAGCAATCTGTCCTTAGCCTGAGCAAAAGCAAACTTTGCGTCAAAACTGGCCACATCTACTAAAGACAATAATAAGGCTTTCTTTACATATGTCCGTGATCTCAAAGGAAGCACTCAGATCTGCTCAGAACTCGTAGTCAAGGACACCACATACGCAAATGCTGTAGATATAGCCAACCTGTTGGCAGACAGTTTCAGTGAAACTTCACCCCTCTGTTCCCCCAATTAGTAAACCAGGACATCCCCAGTACCTGCACCCCTCACCTTATCTCTAGGGTGCAAGTCATCACTGTTCTTTCAAAGGCAAAAAAATACAGCCTCCATGGGACCCGATAACATCCCAGGCTGCATCCTACATGAACTCAGGCAGGAACTCACAGCACCATTAGGCATCCTGTTTAACCAAAGACTGAGTGGAGGTCTTTCCACAAAGGTGGAGTGTCCACCAATCCAGGACATTATAGAACCATCAGCCTAAGTGCCTGCTCTGCAAGGCCATGGAGTGGATTACCATGGACCTCATTAACAAGAACACTGGCAACCACCAAACACTCTATCCCACACAGTTTGGTTTTGTCAAGGTGAAGTCATACCTGCTAAATTTTATCAACTTCTTTGTGAGAGTCAGTAAAGCCATGGATGAGGGGAAGACAGTGTACACCACCTACCTTGATCTTGGCAAAGCCTTTGATACCATTTCCCACTCAGATATAATTGATAAACTCTCTCAGCTAGGCATCAATCCATATGGTACCAGATGGGCAGCAAGCTGGCTCACTGATAAAACCCACTTAGTCAAAATAGAGGAAGCCACCTTAAACAGTAGACCTGTAATGAGCATTGTACCCCAGAGATCAGTCATGGGGCCTCTGTTGTTTGGGATATACTTTTCTGAGATGCAGGCCAAAACCACTTGGCTATGGCTGACCAAGTTTGCAGATGACTGCAAGCTAGGTGCTGTCATCAATTCCCCTAGTGATGTGGACATCCTCCAAGAGTATCACACCCAAACAAATGACTGCTGCCAGAAACATGGCCTCAAACTGAATGCCAAAAAAGTATCATCATCTCCTTTGGGGAGAATGATGTCCCCACAAATTATTACATTAACAATAAGGTCCTAAGCACGCAATCAGTTGTGAGGTATTTGGGCACCCCTGATGGCAAACTAACATTTGATGACCATATTGCCTCCATTGTACAGAAAGATATATATATGGCCCACCACATTAGTAAGGGTATCTCATCCAGGGACAAGGTGTTCACAACATCCCTGTATTCTTCCTGTATAAGACCCATCATTGAGTACAATGCCCCTTTCAGCATGTATCTCACAAAGAACATGCGGCAGCTGGAGTGACCACAGAGGTTTCTCATCAGGAGAATTCAGGACCAGAAATATCTACGCTACACAGATAGACTAAAGGCATTGTCTCTCTACTTAGTCTCCTACAGACTCCTCAGAGGTGACCTCTTTCTGGCATACAAAGCAATCTCACACCCCACCTTCATGGGACTGCTGCATATCCACAAGTCAAGCTGCACTCGAGTAACCCAGACAGCTGACCTCAGCCTGGCATGTGATATCAATAGAACTTATTGGCATGAGCGATTTGTGTCCCAAAGATTCTCCCTTTTGTGGAATAGACTCCCTCTCCACATCAAGCAGAGTACCTCATTATCCCTTTTTAACTCATTACATCCTAGTGATGCCTCCAGGTGCATCTGCAGTTAACACCTACTGATGCCTGTAGGTATCAAATATTGCTTGTTCATATTTGCATCAATAATTTCAAAACCATGTCATGTACAAAGTTTTTAAAGATTTCATGTTAAAGCTTACACAATAGCAAACTCGACTGCATTCATATTTGACCTCTGTCTAGTGCAGGTATGATATTAATTTATAAAGCTATCATTTTCACATTTTCCTAAATATCTCAACAATCAAGTAACACAGACAGAACTCCTTAGCCTCATATGAAGGCTCTCAGCTAGATGAATAAGCCACTGCTGACTGTTTGTGTGTAACTTGAGTGGTTGCCGAGATATTGTAAGTTGTTTACAAAATATTGCAAATGTAATAGTTACTGTGTTTACTTTGACTTATAAAATTAGGTTTAAGAACTAGAACCTAAAGAATACTACCACTGTAAAAATAGTTTCGGCTGAAGGGTTTGACATTTACACTTCTTTAGTAACTCCTATAATCTCAGAGATATGAACATTTGTTTGAAATGTGAGGACATAATTTGATTGTGTCAAAAGGCTTAGGCTCCGCCCATTGGAAGTTAGAATGCAAACTTCCTGAGCTCCGTTGGAGTGAATGAGTTAAGCACAACCTGGATAACTGGATGGGGAACAGAAAATACACCCCTGGGATTCCACCCGTGTCCCAGTGGACAGTGGCATAAGGGTGCTGACTTGCTGGAACCTGGGCTAAATTCTTGGCTAGGCTTGTAAGGGCCTCATAACCAATAGACTAGTAACTTCCTATGATCCTATGATAATGCAGAAGCACATAAAATGACAATAGTATGATACACTTGATACAGTCATGTGTATGGAGAAAAAGTGTTTTGGTACCGATTTTTAAGAATAAGGGTGATGTGCAGAGCTGTAGTAACTACAGAGTGATTAAAATGATCAGTCACAGCATGAAGTTATGGGAAAGAGTAGTGGAAGCTAGGTTAAGAAGGGAGGTGATAATTAGTGATCAGCAGTATGGTTTCATGCCAGGAAAGAGCACTGCAGATGCGATGTTTGCTCTGAGAGTGTTGATGGAGAAGTACAGAGAAGGTCAGAAGGAGTTGCATTGTGTCTTTGTGGACTTAGAGAAAGCACATGACAGGGTGCCTAGAGAGGAGTTGTGGTATTGTATGAGGAAGTCAGGAGTGTCAGAGAAGTATGTAAGAGGGTTATAGGATATGTACGAGGGTAGTGTGACAGCGGTGAGGTCTGCGGTGGGAGTGATGGATGCATTTAAGGTGGGGGTGGGACAGGGTTGCCAGATTTCTGACGGGCCAGATATGGACTAAAAAAAAAAAAAAAAAAAGGTCTTTCACTAGAAATAGGCCCGAGCCAATCAAAAATAAATAAACAAAGAGCTACTTCTGTTTAATGCGAAACATCGCAGTTCTGCATTAGACAGAAGTAGCTCTGTTTTGCGATGTTTTGATTGGCCCGTATACCGGTATACAGACCAATCAAAAATCACTAAACATGGAGCTACTTCTGTTTAATGCGGAACATCGCAGTTCCGCATTAAACAGAAGTAGCTCTGTTTTGCGATGTTTTGATTGGCCTGTATACCGGCATACGGGCCAATCAAAAATCGCTAAACATGGAGCTTCTTGTGTTTAATGCGGAACTTCCGCATTGAACACAAGAAGCTCCGTGTTTAGCGGTTTTTGATTGGCCCGTATGCCAGTATACAGGCCAATCAAAAAAAAAAAATAAAAAACCAAAGCGGAGGCTGCCCGGGATTTAAACCAGCAGTGCGGGACTCGCGATCAGGCTGCTGATCTCGGGACAGTTCCGCCCAAATAGGGACGTCTGGCAACCCTGTGGGATTCCATCAAGGATCAGCTCTAATCTCTTTCTTATTTGCAATCGTGGTGGACAGGTTGACAGCCGAGATCAGACAGGAGTCCCCGTGGACTATGATGTTTGCAGATGACATTGTGATCTGTATTGAGAGTAGGGTACAGGTGGAGGAGACCCTGGAGAGGTAGAGATGTGCTCTAGAGAGATGAGGAATGAAGGTCAGCAGGACTAAGACAGAATATATGTGTTTGAATGAGAGGGAGGATAGAGGAATGGTGAGGATGCAGGGAGTAGTGGTGGCAAAGGTGGATGAGTTTAAATATTTGGGATCAACAGTTCAGAGTAATGGTGAGTGTGGAAGAGAGGTGAAGAAGAGAGTACAGGCAGGATGGAGTGGGTGGAGAAGAGTGTCAGGATTGATTTGTGACAGAAGAGTACCAGTAAGAGTGAAAGGGAAGGTCTACAAGAGGGCAGTGAGACCAGCTATGTTATATGGGTTGGAGATGGTGGCATTGACAAAAATGCAGGAGTCAGAGCTGGACGTGGCAGAGTTAAAGATGTTAAGATTTGCAATGGGTATGATAAGAGTGGACAAGATTAGGAATAAATATGTTAGAGGGTCAGCCCAGTTTGGAAGGTTTGGAGGCAAAGCCAGAGAGGCAAGATTACATTGGTTTGGACATGTGCTGAGGAGAAATGCAGAGTATATTGGGAAAAAGATGCAAAGGGCGAAGCTGCCAGGTAACAGGAAAACAGGAAGGCCTAAGATAAGGTTTATGGATGTGGTGAGAGAGGACATGCAGGTGGTTGGTGTGACAGAGCAAGATGCAGAGGACAGGAAGAAATGGAAACAGATTATCTGCTGTGGCGACTCCTAATGGGAGCAGCTGAAAGGTGTATGCTGGAGGAGTAAACGGAAGGAATGAGTAAACAGAAATCTTTCTAGAGAGGTATGTATGGAGGTATGTATGCATTTGCACATTTACAAATTTCTGAAAAGCAGCATTTTGTGCAGTGAAAGCAGCAAGTGTGATTTAAAACATGTATTTTCTCATTTTTCATTTATGCAGTTTTAGATCTCATTACTGAAATGGGGAAGTACTTAACTCATTACTTTGTCCCCCATAGTTGATCCTACCAACTGCAAATGTATTGATATAGTGTGTCTTTCTCAAAAACTATGTAGTATATTGTCAAAGTTTTGTGACTCATTTAGTTTAAATGGCTGTACTTGGGAGGAATCCAAGCAAAAAATGATGTGTATAGTGCATTGCTGTTGGCCTACACATACAGTTTGCACATCTATTCATGCTAACTAAAATGCTTCAGTAGTGCTGTAATTTGTCTCATTACTAAAATGTTGAGATAAGAAAACTTAACACAGTACTCTTTTTCCTTCCAGAGGTGATCAAGCCAAATGGCAAAGTGTTTGTGTAGGGTCTTCACCTCCACATGTCAGTACTGTTTGCTAAGTTTCTGAAACATTTGCTTTAAATGTGCTAAACTTTGGAGTATTTTAGCCCATACTGATGGGATCTGTGGTACATTCTTGTTAGACTACATAAAATTTAGTATATAATTAAAATAAATAAGTAACTTAAGACCTTGTGGTTTAACCCTTATTTACAACAACTGAATGTTAACAAGTTATGTCTTGTCCTACATAATGACATTTGTCCGCATGGAGTTAACCAGCAGCATAGTTAGGGTGGAGCAAAAGAGGTAGCCGCACCAGGTGCAAGTCATCAGGAGGCATAATCGTAATGACTTACATTCAGTTTCTGAATGTTGATAATGTGTTGACCAAAGTGCTTTAGCATTCCATATGTGATTTATTGCATTATAGACATTTAGAAATTAAAGTCGATAATGCATTTTTGGTCAAGGCTGAAATGCTCAGAACGCTCGGTTAATTGTTAGCTGGAGCAAACTACTTGTTACATTTATAGAAAGCAGTTTGTTACATTTTAAAGAAGAGAAAGGACCTCCTTTTTATCATCAACTTGAAGATAATGGGGCCACCACATTGCAGAATGGCTAGCTATACCTCTGGCATTAAAGCTATTACTGTAAATGAATGCTTCTTGAACTGTACAATGCCAATGTAAGTTGGGTAAATAAGCTGTATTGTGTCAGGGTAAGTAGTTTTGAGTAATACAACTGTCAGGTGATATGACTGCACAGACTTAAAATGTAACATTATGCAAAACAGTTATACTTTTGAGAAAGATTTAACAAGGTTGTCATTTCCTAACCCAGTAGCCTTCTGCAGTGCAGAAATTACTTATGTTGACAACAGCCAGCCAGCAAAACACCCATTAAATAAGCTATCAGGTGCTGAAAATAGGAAAATAAAAGGTAGATGAAAACAGTATTGGTCAGATTATGTGACTCGAGATTTCCATAGTTAAGTAGGTACAACTTAGAGAACATTCAGCTGCAACATAATGACAGTGAAATGCTGCAACAGTCAGATTTTTTTTTATTTGCCAAGCAGTCCTTCCAGGCAAGATGAATGCAATATAGGATCACAGGAGGTTATTAGGCTAATGGCCCTAAGGCCGTTACAAGCCTAGCCAAGTTCTTACCTTATTTCCATGATCAGCACCTATAGCCCCTGTCCAAGAAGGACACAGGTGGAACCCACTGGGTAAATTTACTGTTACCCATCCAGTCATCCAGATTGCATTTGAAGAGGGCCAATGAGGTACTGTGTTTGACATGAAGTGGGAGTCTGTTCCAAAGGTATGCTAACCTCTGAGAGACAAATCTGTCCCTCCAGCAGGTTCTATTAATGTCACACACCAGGCTAAGGTCTTTACAGCAAGTAACCCCATGTGCCATTTGACTTGAGGATATGCAGCATTTCCAATAAATCAAGGTCAGAGATCACCTTATATGCAAGGTAGAAATCACCTCTGAGTAGTCTGTATGAAACAGAATAAAGTGACAGGGATTTCAGATGATCCCCATAGGACAGATGTTGAAGACCTTGAATTTTCCTTGTGAGGAACTTTTGTGGTTTCTCCAATTGCTGCAGGTGCTTGGAAAGGTACATACCAAAAGGGGCATTGTACTCAGTTAATGAGGGAAGAGTACAGGGAGGTTATAACTTCTTTTTTTTCTGGAGGCAATACCCTTACTTATTGGATGAGCAATATAGAATGTCTTTCTTACCACTGTGGAAACATTGTAGCAAAAGGTATGGTTGCTGTCAACGTGTGTGTCCAGGTCTTTGACCACTGAGTGCGTACTTAAGGTGTTGCTACTGATGTGGTAGTTAGCAAAAACATTATTTTCTCTGAAAGGAATGATAATTATTTTTTTTCATTGAGTTTAAAGCAATGACTTTAGCACCGATCACTTTTTTATGAAAGTCCCACTTTTATGATATTGACAACATCTGGAGATCCTATGACCACTCCCAATTTGCAGTCATCAACAAACTTTTTCAGCCACAGACATTTAGTTTTTGCTTGTACTTTGGAAAAATAGATTCCAAAGAGTAGAGGTTGCAGGACTGATCCCTGTGGAACACCACTGGTTATAGGTCTACTGTTGGAGGTGGATTCTCCTATTTTGACTATATGAGTTCTATCAGTGAGCCAGTTAGTGACCCATATAATGATTTAAGGGTTGATGCCTAATTGGGTGTGTTTGTCAATTATGCCTGAGTGGGAGATAGTGCCAAATGCCTTGGCTAAGCCCAGGTAGGCTGAATACACAGATTTTCCCTTTATCCAGGGCCTTGGTGACTGTCTCGAAAAAGTCCACCAGGTTTAACAGGCATGATCTCCATTTGACAAATCCAAACTTAGTAGGGTCAAATGTTTGAAGATACCTATATCTTTGTTTAGAAGGTCCATGATTATTCTTTCCATGGCCTTGCAAATAAGGCTAGTCAGGTTAATAGGTCTATAGTTCCCAGGGTCAGGGCAAGCACCACCTTTGTGCAAGGGAATAACGGTGGCTGTTTTCCATTCAGCTGGTATGAAGCTGGTACTTAGACTATGACTGAAAAGAGTACCCAATGCTGCTGCTAATTCATGTTGGAACTCATGTAGGATGCAGCCTGGGATGTTATCAGGTCCCATAGATGCTGTGTTTTTGCCTTAGAGAGGGCATTTACGACCTGCTCTTTAGAGATTCAAGAGAGGGGACAGGTGGTAGGGATGTCATGGTGTACATGTTGTGGGGACAGAACCTGTTGGCCAACAGGTTATCTATGTTCACAGGGTCAGTATATGTAGTATCATTAACTATGTAGGATGCAGCCTGGGATGATATCAGGTCCCATAGATGCTGTGTTTTTAGCCTTAGATAGAGCATTTATGACCTGCTCTTTAGAGATACAAGATAGGGGACAGGTGGTAGGGATGTCATGGGGTACGTGTGGTGGGGACAGAACCTGTCGGCCAACAGGTCATCTATATTCACAGGCTCAGTATATGTGGTATCATTAACTACCAGTTCAGCACAAATCAGGGCCTTTCCATTTTAGGCTATGGATGTAACTATAGAATGACTTATGGTTGACCTTTGTTGAGGAAGCTAATTTGGACTCACAGTTTGCTTTGGGAGACTTCACAAGAAATCTTATTTGCGTGTTTAAGCTGAGGAGGGAGTGTTTCTAGTTTAGGAGGGCTCTTTGTCTCTTAATTCCTAGACAACAATTTCTTCCTCTTATTATAGTCTGTTAATGGCAGTTGTCCACCAAGCAGGTTTTCTCTTTCTTGAGGAGCTTGTTTTGGTCCTATCAGGTACGGCCAAGTCAATACAGGTATACAGATGTTCATATAAAGCATTGATGTAGAGCTTGACATAATTGCCAGTTCCCTCTGAGGGAGAAGGTGCAGTGAAACTATTTACACCATCCTGTTAAAGGATATAATCTGCTTTGGAGAAATTTTTTAGTTTACTTGCTGTTGTGGGGGGGGGGGCAGGTGCAATAGTTACTTCAAATGAGACTGATTTGTGATCAGATCTCACCAGGGAGGACCTCACTGTGGGGGTATTACAGTTATCTGCTATATTGGTAAGTATCAGATCCAGGATGTTGGCAATACTTGTGGGGGTGTCAACCAGCTGGTCCAGGGCATCGGAGTTAACAAAGTAGAGGAACCTCTGGACAAATGAGGTGATGATATTGATTATAATATGAAAAAAAACATTGGTATTTCAGATAGAATTCTATCTTTGAATGTATCCACATTCATGAACCAGTGGATTTCACAATCATTATCTAATCATTGATGATGCTACTGCTGCTGAACTTCCATTCTGTGTGATATCGTTCTTTGGATTTATACAAAGAGTATACATTCTAATTACATCTTTGTCAAACAGATGTAAAATATTTACAGATGATGTATCTGGTTTAATTAAAAACACTGTGGGGAAACTAAATGTAAGTGCACAGTAAAAATGTAAGGGGAGTGAGATACTAGGTGGGTGTAGTGCATGATGCTTTAGTAACTATGAGATACGAGGATTATGAGGTGTATGATGCATTACTAACAAGGGGACACGAGATGGGGCAGATTATGATGTAATAGTAAGATATGAGGTATGTGCAATACATGGTACGCTAGTAGCAGAGAGTTACCACACAAGTGCACTGTGCAATGCACTAGTACTTTACAGATACCAGTTAGGCGCATTGTATGATGCAGAAGTAAAGATTGATACCATGTGCTTGTGTGGTAGATGCAGAAATAATGGTGAGGTACCAGGAATTTACAGCATATGGTGCACTCGGAGCAGACTGAGATACTAGGTATGTGCTGTGCTTTATGATCTAGTTACAATGAGATACTAGGTGAGATAATAGGTGGGTGCAATGTGATATACACTGGCTTCAGGGAGACACCAAGTGGATGCAGTTTGTGATATACTATTACCAGTGAGATAATTGGTAAGCAAGGTTTATTATGCATTAGTGGCAGTGAGATATGAGGGGGTGGTGTGTATGATGCTTCAGGAGCAGTGAGATATCACATGGGTGTGGTATACAATGCACTAGTAGTTGTGAGATGCTAAGTGGATGCAATTTCTGATGGTCTGGTAGTAGTGACATACCAGGTGGGTGCAATTTATGATGCTCTAGTAGTGGGATACTAAGTGGCTGCAGTTTATGATTTTCTAATAACAGTGAGCTACACGGTGTATGTATTGTATGATGTACTAGTAGTAGGAAGATAAAATGTTTGTACATTTTATGATGCACCAGTAGCCATAAAATGCCAAGTCTGTGTTGTGTATCATGCACTAGAAACCAATAGATACCAGGAGGTTGCAGTGCATGATGTACTAGTAGCTGTGAGATAACAAGTCAGTGCTGTGCATCACGCACTAGAAACCAATAGATACTGGAGGTGCATGATGCAGTAGTAGCTGTGAGATACCAAGTCAGTGCTGTGCATCATGCACTAGACACCAATAGATACCAGGAGGCTGTAGTGCATGATGCACTAGTAGTTGTGAGATACCAGGTCAGTGCTGTGCATCACACACTAGAAACCAATAGATACTAGGAGGCTGCAGTGCATGATGCACTAGTAGCTGTGAGATACCAAGTCAGTGCTGTGCATCATGCACTAGAAACCAATAGATACTGGAGGTGCATGATGCACTAGTAGCTGTGAGATACCAAGTCAGTGCTGTGCACCACGCACTAGAAACCAATAGATACCAGGAGGCTGCAGTGCATGATGCACTAGTAGCTGTGAGATACCAAGTCAGTGCTGTGCATCATGCACTGGAAGCAGTGAGACATCAGGTAGGTGTAATGTATGATACATTAATGACTGTGAAGTACCAGGTAAGCGCTGTGCATGATGCACAAGTATCAATGAGATACTAGGTATGTATTATGATGCAACTAGCAGCAGTGAAATAAGAGGTGAGTGTCATGGAACTAGTACTAGTAAGTTATTAGTTGCATGCAGCATATGACACACTACTACTGGTGAGATCTCAGGTGGGTGTGGAATATGATGCAGCTAGCAGTAGTGGAGGTATGATGTGATTGCAGTATATGATGCAACTAGTAGCTACAAGATACTAGGTTGGAGCAGCTGCACACCACACTTGTAGCTCTGAAACTCCAGGTGAGTGTGATACATGATGCACTTGTAACAGTAAGATAGCAGGAGGGTATAATATGTGATTCAGTTGTAGCTGTGAGGTGCTAGTTGGGTGCCATGTATTATGTAATAGAACCAATGAGGTACCAGATGAGTACAGTGTATGATACACCAGTAGCTGTGAGATACCAGTTTGGTGCAGTGTATAGCACACTTGTAGCAGTGAAAAAAAGAGTTTGTGTGCTGTATGATGTACTAATAGTTGTGACCAACAAGGGGAGTGTAGTGTATGAGGCACTAATAGCAGTCAGATACCATGCAGTGCAGTGTTCAATGGGCAAATAGCAGTGAGGTCTCAGGAGGATACTGTGAGATACCATTCAGGTACAGTGTAAGATATACTATTAGCTGTGAGATGGCCAGTGAGTGAAGGTGGATGGAGTATATGATGCTGTATTATCAGTGAGGTGCCAGATATCCAGTGGGCAAACAGTGAAATACCTGGTGACTGGAGTGTATGATATTCTATTAGCTGTAAAGTACCTGTTAGGTGCAGTGCATGATGCATTATTAGCTGTGCAATTTACAGTACAGTAGATGTGACATGCCAGGTGGTACAGTGCATAATGTGCTCTTACACATGAGATACGAGGAGGGGGTGTATGATGTACTAGTAGCTATGAGATACTAGGTGGTTGCAGTATATGGTGCACCAGCTATGAGATACTGGGTGTGTGGAGTGTATGATGCACTATTAGCTGTGAAATATCATGTGGGTGCAGTGCATGATATACTTGCTGTGAGATACCAGGTGGGCATAATTTATGATGCACTAGTAGAAATGGGATACCAGGCTGGTGTAGTATATAATGCACTAATAACTGCAATATATTATGTGGTTGCAGTGTGTGATGTGTTTTCATTTTCTGCCTACCAGGTGGATGGAAAATAAGATCAACTAGTATCAGTGAGGTACCACATGGATGCAGTTTATGATCCATTAGTAGCACAGATATACCAGGTGGGTGCAGTGTATCATGCACTAGTAACAGTGATATACCAGTTTGTGTGGCATATGATGCAATAGTGGCAGTGAGATACCATGTGGGTGCAGTGTATAATACACTAGTATCTGTGAGATACCATGTAGGTGGATTTTATAATGTAATAGTATCGGTGATATAGCAGTTGGGTGCAGTGTACAATGCACTGGTAGCAGTCAGATACCACAGGGGTTCAGTGTATGATGCATTAGCAGCAGATATATACCAGGTGTGAGTGATAGTATCTGTGAAATATCATGTGGGTAAAGTTTATGATACACTAATAGCAATGATATACCAGGTGTGTGCACTAGTGTTTAAGAAATACCATGTGGGTGCAGTTGATGATGCACTAGTAGCAATGGTATACCAGGTGGGTATGGAGTATGATACACTGTATCTGGGAGATATCCTGTAGGCACAGTTTATGGTGCAGTAGTAGGAATGTTATACAAGGTAGGTGCTGTATATGATTCACTAGTATATGTAAGATACCATCTGGGTGAACTTTATAATGTACTAGTAGCAGTGATGTACTAAGTGGGTGCAATGTGTGATGCACTAGTATTTATGAAATACCATATGGGTGCATATTAGATGGGCATGGTGTGCAATACACTAGAAGTACTATGATACTATGTGGGTACAGTGAGTAATGTACAACTAGCAGTGATATGCCAGGTGGGTGAAGTGTACAATGTACTATTAGCAGAGTGCATACTCTGAAGTAACATCATTAATGATTTTTTCCAGAAACTTTTATTACCACACAAAATAACCAACCCTATGACTACAAATGATAAACAAAATGAAGATAAATGATAAGGCAAATTTTAAAGTGTAACGTGCAATAAAATCTATATACATATAAAGCACTCCAGTGTCTGTCACTGACACTTCAACCCAGAACATCAATATCTTACAACAGAGTTCATAATTATCTAAAAAAACATGCTATCATATTAATTGAAGAAAAGGAAGATAATGTTAAAGAAGCTGTTCTGAATTTGTTTCAGGGCATGTCTCTCTTTGGCCAGAGATTTCCAGTCTTATTCTCACTAACCTGTAAAGCTTACCATGAGATACTACTCTGCATGTTGAGAATCCACCTATGTAACCTATAAGATGGCACTCTATCCACTGTTGCCAGCTGAGGAAACCAAATGTCCTAGCTGGATGCAGAGTGTCATTAAAACTGAGTGTGTAGATGTATGATATACAGATCTTTAACATTCATGTATGCAAGGAATGCAGTGATTACACTTCAATATTCAGAAAAAAGACCAATCAGTTAAGTGTTACTATAGAGCGACACCCCACCTTAACAAATGTTAAGCACCCCCTGCTGATCTTGTTAAAGTTGGGTCTCATGCTAGGCAGTCAAATTTGCAAGTACTGACCATCAAAGACAGAGGCAGAATAAAAAAGAAACAGATTTGATTTCATCTGCTATCCATACTGGTAACATGTTCCTGACTTCTTGTTATAAACTTAGAAGTAGCTAGAATAACAGGATGTGTGTTCGCCTGCATTTAAAAAAAGAATCCGAAGTTTGAAACTCAAATGTATGTCATTGTTTAGTGATGTCATTTCCTTGTATGTCTAAAAATCAGATTCACTTTAGAAGCTCAAAATACTGAAATATCGAATTTCAGTATTTCGAGCACATAAAGTGGAAACCTGAAAAGAACGAAAACTCAGAGGCGCGAAATTCAAAATCTCTCAAACTGGAAAATTTGAATTAGCTCTTCTGGTGTTTCGCTGGGATTATGGATTAAGGTAACTGTTTATGTGTTAAGGGTTTTGGGTAGGGACTGTGGTGTGTGTTGGTGTGTTTTTTTACAGTGATGTGTGTGTGCAAGGAGAATGTAGCTTGTGTGGTGGTGTTTTGTGTGTTTTTGTATGTAGTGCAACCTCAGAATTAGAATATTTAAGTAGGGGGGTGTGGGGGGCTTTCCCCCACATGGGGCTACAAGGGGGCTTGCCTCCCTTCTTTTATGTAGGACAGAGCTTGAGTTTGTGTGTTGGGAGGAAGGTGTGTGTTTGTGTACACCAGAAGCGGTAATTCAAAATCTCCGATATGCGACATTTTGAATTTCGCGTTTCTGAGTTTTCTTTCTTTTCAGGTTTCCACTTTATAGCCTCGACATACTGAATTTCAATATTTCAGTATTTTGAAGATATAAAGTGAATCCCTAAAAATCACATATTTTATAAGGAATGAATATAGCTGACAGTTATGACAAGGTAAATATAGCAGACTGTACTCCGCTGTCTTTCTAACAGTGCTTGCTAAGTGCTTTATGGCTTTGAAAGCTGGTAAACACTTAGCATTTTTTTCCTGTAACTAGTAGTACATAGACCAGATAAAGGTCCATGCACTATAAGGAATTATGATGGGGCTTTGATCATTAATTATGTGTTCTTAACAGCTTCTCTGTCAAGAAGAATTTCTTGGCATCCATGTCCCAAAGAGATAATAAGCAGGTTTTAACTGGAGACCTCATAAACCTCTGTATAAAAATGAAGCTGATGCAATTCCTGATTGCTCTTTTTACACTTTTGTATATACTTGCACATTCCCAAACTTTATGTACAACATTTACTTTTGCTCCATGTGCAACTGAGCTTTGTCTTAAACCATTTTGCTATACTTATTGCTGGAGCTCAATAGATTGTATTTATTTATTTAATTATGTATCTGCATTTGTTTACCGGGTAGTCCACTGGGCTGATTTGAGCCCATTTTCAGTGGAGGCCCAGGGACAAAAGCTCTACAATAACATGAAAATTGAGGTGAATAACATACAATGTGAATAAAGGTCAAGTGTATATACAACAAAGGTAATATAGTTAATAATTAATTGAATTAATGTTAAAACACAAACTGACAATAGATGAACAAGTAAATTAAAGAGATTAACATTGCATTAGAATAGTGAGGATTCCATAAAACAGCAATAACAGTATTAAGCAAAGGCAGTTAGGTTTTGAAAGGAGGAGACCTGGTAGAAGTGCAGTGTCAAATAGTAGACAGGTGATGCTGTAGATAGGTTCATAGCTGGGTACTAGGCTATCTGCCCGAAGGCATTTATAATCCAAGCCAGAATGTGTTGGCTTTCGCCGCCCCCCTTAGATTAGTTCCCTGTGCCTCTGTCCAGCAGAGCCACTGAAGTGATCCCCGAGGTAAACTTTCTGTTTCCCATCCACTTTGTCAAGGTTTCTTTTGAAGAGTGTTAGTGAGGAGCTCTGCCTAATGTAGATTGGGATCTTGTTCCAAAGCATGGGAAGTCTCTGGGACAGGAATCTATCCCTCCAGCACATCCTATTTATTGTTGTGGTGAGGTTTAGATCCCTAGAGTGTGTGGCTCGAGAGGATAAGGTTTTCTTTAGGTGGAGCATGTCCATCAATTCTGGGTTGGACATGGCCTTGTATATCAGGCAGAGATCACCACTGAGTAGGCGGTATGCAACTGAGTACAACTGGAGTTTCTTCAGTCGAGCTGCATAGAGCATCTGTTTGAGGCCAGTGATCCTCTTGGTGAGGTACTTCTGTGGTCTTTCCGGCTGTTGCAGGTGTCTTATAAGGTACATCACAAATGGGGCATTGTACTCTATGATGGATCCGATGAGTGATGAGTAGAGGGGCACAATGACCTCTTTTGATCTGGATGCGAAGCCTTTTGTGATTAGGTGGGCCAAGTAGAAGGATTTTCTAACCACTTTGGCAATGTGATTATCAAAGGTGAGATTACTATCTACTTGGGTCCCCAGATCCCTTATTATGTCTTCCGTATTTAGGGGACTACCACCTATGTGGTATTTTGTGGCTACTTTGTTTTTTTCCAAAGGGGATGACTATGCACTTTTTGGCATTTAACTTGAGGCCATGATTTTGACACCAGGTATCAGTCTCAGTGAGACCCTTTTGGAGGATGTCTGTGTCAGCTGGAGAGTCAATTATAGCCCCTAGTTTGCAGTCGTCTGCGAACTTGGTCAGCCATAGTCCTCCTGTGCTTGCCTGTACCTCTGAGAAGTATATACTGAACAGGAGGGGTCCTAGGACTGAGCCCTGGGGAACGCCACTTGTAACCGGTTTAGAGTCGGACCTAGCTCCCACAACTCTCACCATGTGGGTTCTGTCCATGAGCCAGTTGGCAACCCATCTTGTGATGTAGGGGTTTATGTTCAGGTTGGTGAGCTTATCTATAATACCAGAATGGGGAATGGTATTGAAGGCCTTAGCGAGGTCTAGGTAAGCTGTGTGTACCACCTATCCTTCATCTATAGCCTTGGTAACTGTCTCAAAGAAGTCCACCATGTTTAGGAGGCATGATCTGCCCTTAGCAAAGCCAAACTGGGTAGGGTCCAGTGTTTGGAGGTTCCCAATGTCTCTGTTAATGAGTTCCATGATTATGTGCTCCATAGCCTTGCAGACCAGGCTAGTCAGGCTTATAGGGCGATAGTTCCCAGGGTCTGTTGTGGGTCCACCTTTGTGGAATAACTGTTGCTGTGCGCCACTCTATGGGTATATAGCCTGTGGAGAGGTTGAGTTTGAACAGTGTGTTTATGTGAAGGTTTAGTTTGTCTTTGAGCTCATGCAGGATGCAGCCTGGGACACCATCCGGTACCATTGATGCTGTGTTTTTGGCTTTGGATAGGGCTGTTTTAACCTGAGTTTCTGTGATTTCAGAAACTCTACATTCTTCTTGTATGGTTATGGGCCCTTTTGGGGGTGAGAGGGGGGTGACGTTTGCACTGAACCCATCTTCCAGGATGTTGGCGATATCGGTTGGTTCAGTGTATTTTCTGCCATTCTGCACTAACTCTGAGCAGATCTGAGCATTGCCACTTAGAGTCTTGACATAGCTAAAGAATGCCTTGTGGTTATCTTTGGAGTCCTTGGCAATTTTTCTTTCAAAGCTCGCCTTGGATGATTTTATGAGGGATCGTAGTTTCTTGCTGATACTGATCAGGGATGTCTTCCCTTCTTGGGATTTTACTCTTTTCTGTACTAGTTTCCTCCTTTTATTGTATAGCTTGTTTATGACAGGGGTCCACCAGACTGGTTTCCTTTTCTTGGAGGAGTGAGTCTTGGTTTTGCTTGGGATGGCATGATCCATGCATTCTTGTAGCTGCCTGTAGAATGCATTAGTAAAGGACTTTGCAGCTTGGACAGTGTTATCCTTCAGCATGGGGGCTTTGAAACTTTCCACCTCGGTCTTAAGTAACGTGAAGTTTGCTTTTGAAAAGTTTTTCACAGTGGTTTTCTTGTCCGGGAGTGGGGGCAGAATGTGGATATCCAAAGTGATTTGTTTATGGTCAGATCTAACCAGCAAGGGGTTGACCTTTGGTATGGAACACCGGTCGCCCATGTTGGTGATGACCAGGTCCAATATGTTGTCACCGCTGGTGGGAGTGTTGACCAGTTGAACCAGGGCGTTTGAGTTTATAAATTCTAGGAAAAGTTGGGCAAGATAAGTTTTGAAAGAGGCAGGATTCTAAATAGTTCTTATGGCTAATGGTAGAGCAATGTTTGGCTACAGAGCAAGAGTAAAGTAGTTGGCTGCCTGGCAGATTTGTTTTTTCTACCATCAGAAGGTGCTGAATCTGAGAGGCCTCCTTGGATGGTAGTAACTAAATATCAAATTAAGAGCTGAACAGTCTGATGGTCTGAAGATTATTTTGTGTGCCTTTGTTAATTGTAGGTAGGTGAGGTAATGTGGGAATTCAAGCCAGTTCAGAATGCGTAGAGTAGCACAGTGATGAGTAGAATATTTGGAGTTTGGAGAAAATTTGGCGATTTTGTTATAACATGTCTCATGCTTAGCTTTTACAGAGGATTGGATGTTAGTAAGTAGAGGTGCACCATATATGAAACAGGATAGAAGATAAATGGCAGCAATGGCTTGTTTTGCGGAGGGGCTAAGGAAGTGTTTATGCCTATAAAGGATTCCAAGCTTTTTATGAGTTTTGCTGATGCTATTATGTATGAGTAAGTCAAATTTCAGATGTTCATCTAAAATTACCCCTAATAGTTTTGTAGGGGTAACAATCTCGATTGTTGTGCTATTTTGTGAATGTATAGTGAACTGTGCTTTGTTTAAGAGAGTTGTTTTCTTATGGGTGAATAGAATGAGCTTGGTTTTGTTTGAGTTAAGGGATAGATGATTACTGTACATCCAGGTTTTAATAGAGGTAAAGGCCATTTGAGTTATTTGTTGAAGATCAGGCATGGAATTAGCAAAGCATATAACAGTCGAGTTGTCTGCGTTTTGAATAAGAGATCCCTGGCAAAGTGAAAAATGAAAACTATTAATGAAAATGCTGAGCAGCAGGGGTCCTAATATGGAGCGTTGGGGACTCCAGTGGAGGTGTTAGGATATGGAGACAGGCATTGTTGCCATTTAGCAGTCTGTTGTGTATCTGCTAAGTAACATGAAAACCAATTGAGTGATGGGGAGAGAGGCCACTTTTAGAAAGTTGGGTTAGAAGTACAGGGTGCGAGACAATATCAAATGCTTTTGAAAGTTTAAAAATAAGGAGGAGATAATTTTGCCAGTGTCTTGGGCTTTATTAACTGTGTCCATAAAAGAGATGAGGGTAGTCATCGTACTATGGCCTAGTGTAAATCCATGTTGTGTGGGAGAAAGGATTTAGTTGTGAAGTAGAAAGTTTAGATGTTGAATATGAATACATTTTTCTAAGATCTTGGAGATAAGAGAGAGAAAAACAATAGGTTGGAAGTATGAAATATCATTGCTGTTGCCACCTTTGTGCAGAGGAAGAATAAATGCTTTTTTTCCAGATTTTAGGAATGTAGGACTCTTGGATGGATCTGTTAAGAAGTATACTTATGGGGCAGGGAATAGCAGTGAATGCCAGTTGTAGATATTCTGCGGGTAGGTTGTCAGGGTGTTAGAGCAAGGTTTGAGTCGGGGAAGTAGCTTTTTTATCGTAATGGTTGGTATGGGTATAAAAGACAAACTGGGTGAAGAATGAGCTGTGATATCATGTGAAGAATGGGATGGTGTCATGGGTTTGAACCGCAGTGAGATTGGAAAAAATTAGCAGTGACGTTTGCTACGTTGTTGATAAAATACAAATTAAACAGAGTGGCTATTTCTTCAGATGTTTTGTCAGGATGTGGACATGGGTTGCTCTTAGATGCTGGATTTAGCAGTGATGTAATGGAATTCCAAAATTTTTCGGGGGTTCCGCTTGTGATTGGTTTGACGTTTTTGATAATGTTCTTTTTTTTCTTTGTTGACTAGTCTTTTTACCTGGCTTCAAAGTTGTTTAAATTTTAACAGATCAGAGGGTGTTATTTTTTTGCCATTGTTTCCATACTTTGTCTCTGACCCCCATAAGTTGCTTAGTGGGCTTAGTCTGTCAGAGGGCATGGTTTGTTTTAATCCTCTTGTGAAGAAGGGGTGCTAAGTTGTTTAGAGTTTTAAGAAATATTGTGTTGAAGTATTTGACTGCCTCGTCTAGAGGGAGGATTTTTAGCATGCATCAGTTAATCCTTTTTAGAGTGTGTATGAAGATTGATGGGTTGAAGTTACTCAGGTTTCTTATTTGTATATATTGATGTTGATTTTAAAGGGGGAGAAGCATTAGAATGAACAAAGGCAGGAGGTGATTACTGTGTTTGGGAGTGTATTGGCAGAAGATATTTTATTGGTGTCAAGAGACCGGAATCTGGTCTAAAGTGGAGCCACTGTCCTTGTTTCTATTATGTCTGTCTGGAGAAGTGATAAGCTGAGTGAAATTAAATAGATTAATATTTGAAGATGGGACGTTAGCACAGATGTCTTCCAATATATATTTACATCAACCAAGTTGATAGTTTCATTTTTAATATTATTTGAAATCCAGACAAGGATCTCTTTCAGTAAGGGTATATTTTTACCAGGGGGAAAGTATAGAACTCATTTACAGTTATTCATTTTAGGAAAGAAATTAGAATTTTCATATTAGAAAATTGTGGAAAAAGAATTTGTAGATGGAACTATGTTTGTGGGTGTTTGCAAAAGCAGTGCAACACTGCCTCCTGTTTTACGGTGTCTATCTGATCTTAAACTTGCAAAGTCTGGGAGGAGAAATTTAGAGTCCTTAATGTAAGGTTTTAGCCAGGTCTTGGTAACAGCAATAATTTCTGGTTGACTGTGGGCAATCCATGCATGAATGTCAGAATTTTTACTTTGAATGCTTTGGAGGTTAAGGGTAACCATATACAAGGATATGCAGGAAGTTTTGATGTAAGGTTGTGTGAATTGTTTAGTTGATGTGGGTCCTGGACTTGGGATAATGTCTCCACATAAGGGTAAGGTAGTTTGTCTCAGTGTGTGATACTACAAATGCTGTTGGTTTCTGATAGGTTTGCTAAGTTGAGTTTGAAGGGTAACAGTTGTAAAGTTTAGTGGAAGTTTAGTAAAGTTTAATAAAGTTTATTAGAGATAACTTAGATTTATAAGAGCAAAAGACTACTTTGTTTCAACAAACAGGGTATGCTTTTCAGTTTTCTCTTTCATTTACCAAAAAAACCTTGCTGTCACATCTGACACAGCTACCCACAGTTGCACATACCTTGTATAGTTATCCTAGCTGTGTCAGTCCTGTATTCCCTCAGTAACATATAAAAGGCACAGGTTTTCATGGTTGTTCTAACCAGCTCTGCAGCAAATATTAAGCTAGAGGGAAGAAAGAAAATTATATCATATGCCTTATGATCAAGTACTTGTCTGCATACATAAGAATAAGGTATTATCAGTGGCCTGTATTTAGAATATGACATTTATCCTGCATATGTCTAAACTCTACAAACAGTTATCTATGATCACAGCTATATCAGTTAACCAGCAAATTCCTTTCCCTTCCCATTTGACAGATTTTATGGGTAGACTGCCTCTTTCAAGAGCTATGCAAGCCATATAAATGTAGTTGCTTTCTATGGCCTGTTTTAATGCTCTTTTTCAGTTCTTTTAAGAGTTTATTTTGCCATTGTTTTAAACGCCTTGACAAAGCTTTGTTATGCTAGATCAATACCCAATAAGTACAGCAAGCTTCTATCCTGTTGTTCAAATGGGCCTATACTGGAGGAAACTGCTGTCATAGGTAAACAGATGGCTACACTGAAATGCCTGTGCATAAAGCTTATAGACTGGAATCTCTAATCTTATTCCTGATTTAGGTGAGACTGCAGCATATGATGGAATTTCCTGCTTTTCCTTTGCCAGATGAACTGCATGATTATATTTTATATTTTACTAAGAACTTTATTCCATGAGGGGAAAAAAGCTAAGTGCCAGAACATATAGAAGAGTAGTGAGGTAGAAAACATCTTTCTTTTTATTAAATATTTTTTCACAAAATATGCAGAAGAGGATAAACAAGACATATACATGTGGTACAGCTGATGTTACAGAATGCATACCATAAGCAAGTAATAATAGTTATTGCGCACTTTACTAATTAACATTCAAATTAGGTAGAATTACAATTTTGTATTACTACGAGGATGTGCTTATATTATCCTTAGGATTCATGAAGCTCAGCTCAAGGATAGTGTTAGCCTTGCATCGAGCATGTGGCATAGAGATGGCGCAGCAGCACCATATGCATATTAATGAAGGCATGCTGCTGCACCGTCCACGTGTACAGGAAACGTGCGCGAGTGCAGGGGGCATGTTTAAGCGTTGCACGAAGGCATGAACATGTCCACTACAGTCACGCAGCCTAAAATGCTGACTAGTACAGCCTGCCTCTATTAGTAATCAATCCTGTCAGTGTCCGTGGATACTGAAATGTATGCCAAGCATACAAGACAGTTCCACGAACACCAAAATAAAATCACAGGAGTAAACACACAAGCATGTAACTGAATGTTGAGCCCCTGTCCCTAGAACTATTACATTTAAAACCCTGTGTCCGTATTTCATTGTTGTGTTGATTTTTATACCAAGTGGAAGTGAAATGCAGCATGTTTATGCGCCGCTGCCCCTTGCTAAGCCTAGCCCAATAGTTAGAGCATTCGCTTAATATCTGCCCATTCGCGGTCCGAGTCGTCCTTGTCTGGATGGCCCAAAAATAAATGGGTATTACCTGGGTCAACCTACCATGTCATGAAAGATACCTATGTGCGTGAAGTACAGCATGTGGAAGACCAGATATGCTAGGGTTGGCCTCACAACCATAATGGTATCAGAGATATGTAGAGTAGGCAATGTGTACTGCTGTCTGTGTCATGGGCTAACAGTCAGAGAAGGGATGAATGGTGTGTATGTGGATTTTGGGGGGAGGGTGATGGGTAATGTAATAATTCACCAAGGGGAGACTGGGTCGGATGTACAATAGGTGAACTGGAGGTGTACGAGGGAGCAGTGGGAGAATCAAAAAGGAAACTAAAGAACATACATTCACATCCCCAATACACCCTGAACACAATCCCATAAACATATGAACATTAAAATATATGATACACATGTACAGAAACAGTACTGGCTCACACCAAATAATGGTTTGGCCTGAACTGAGCCATCCAACCCCTACACACCTGGATACATAATTGAATACCCATCGTCCCCTCCACAGCACACCACCCCACCCTTGCTGAATGTCCAACAAAACCACCCATACTCGGGCTGCTAGCTTGTGCCAGCCATATCCGCACATAGTGCCCCCTACCCACATCTATTAGGCAGTCTCAACCTAGGCAGTCTCAGGCCTGCAAACTAGGTATCCCATGCATGTATAACCCTCCCTCATTTTCATATAACCAAAAGAATGGGGGTCATCAACGTCCACAATTTTTGGACATCCCTCATGGGATAAGTGTCAGTTCTCAAGATTAGTCTTCGTGGCACAACACAGTTTCCACCCCCGTTAACATCTGGACACAAGTTGGATTAGCAGTACTTGTCCACAACCCTGCTCAGCCTCCACCTGGTCCTGCAGAACCTATGACAAGGGATTAAACACCTGACCATGATGCACGTCTCCCCCTGTGCATTATCGGGAATATATACCTTTCACATGTTCTCTAGAAGCTTCCCCATAGCCATTTTCCAAATAATATACATCCACAAATTGTAGACCCTGTCGAGGTTCCACGTCGTAATGATGCACACAACCCCTGTATATAAATGGTACAGGTCCCTCCCGGATGCGGGTGTTCATATACATGGCCATGTATAACCCCAGATATGTAGTCATATATCTATAAATGTACATACTTATATTCGCATAGCTACAGCTACACATCACACATACATGCATATAAGTAGTTATCAAGTATGTGTCCAATTCATAAATATGTATACTTGCAAATGTATACATATGTCTCTCAGAAACATATGAACATTAACATGTACTATACATATGTACACCAATCAACTATCACATTTGTTGCCAGTAGTGTGGAATGCCTGTAGTAAAGTCATATATCCTAACTACCATCCATGCAGAATGTATCATGGATGGTTTAGTGGTCAAACCAGTCACTATGGTGTTTCTGTTGCTGGGCCCAAGCATGCAAGGGCTGCTAATTTTATATGATGCCCAGAATAATGGCTGTCAGATATAGGGTGATTAAGGCACTTTCAAGCAGACATAAGCAGGTATGTGCAGCGGTAAGTGGTGGTCATTCAACAGTATGGGAAATGTAAATAAGTAGGTAGGTGAATATGCATATGTATGTACAGACAGATATATATATATATATATATATATATATATATATATATATATATATATATATATATATATATATATATATGTATATATATATACATACCCATGAAGAATGAACATGGTCACAATAAAGCATTCATAAAGAATGCGAAGGAAAACAGCAGTGGAACCCCAGTATTATTTAGTGATGTCAAATCAAGCTGGCCAGACTATCTTTGGCCACATGCTAAGTCTGACTGTCAAACAGATACAAGGAAGACCCAATCTCCAGTCAGACATGCCAAAAACCAGAAGACTATCTGAACACCCTGACCATTATATGAACCTATGTTCAAGGACTATAAGCTTGGGATGTCTGAGTATACTTGGAGTGAGTCAACATGCCGGATGGGCCTAAAGCGGTAGGGAGTATTGCATGTGTAGTGGTGTGGTTTTTCCAACTGGAGAATGGATGACTGCTGTGTTAGTGAAGTGTTGAGGCGTGTGTTCGGGTAACTATGAACCATGGGTATACATCAAAATGAAGCAGCACACCAATATTGTAGTGGTTAGAGCATCTGCCTAACGAACAGGCATTCACGGTTCAAGTTCAACTATAGCACATATAATTTTCCATGTGGAATGAATGTCATTCTGCTGTAAAACCGACATAATAACATGTAAAAGTCAACTTCAGTATCGCATGGGAATTTTAACCAAATCCATTCAATCAAAGTGGTACTGTCATAATGAATAAGGCACAAGTAAGCACAAATAAGCAGCAGTAAACATATATAACAAACAGTAAGCAGATCTTAGTGTGCTTGCGTGGGTCTAAGAAGTGCCCAGCATAGGAAATGTATATAAGTATGTACAGATGTAATATATATATACACATATATATATATATATATGTACATATACATATATATATATATATATATATATATATATATATATGTATATATATATATATATATATATATATGTATATATATATAGATATATGTATATATATATATATATATATATATATATATATATATATCTATAGGTTCATAGGTTCATACTAGGCTATCTGCCCTAGGGCATTTATAAGCTTAGCCAGAGTGTGTTTGGCTTTCGCCACCCTTTTTAAATTAATTTTGCTATGCCCTTTTTTGAGGTTAGTATACTGTGCCTCTGTCTAACAGTGACACAGAAGTGATACCCGGGGTAAACCTACGATCTCCCATCCACTCATCAAGATTCCTCTTGAAGAGAGTCAATGAGGGACTCTCCCTAACCTGGACTGGGATTTTATTCCAGAGTGAAGGGAGCCTCTGGGTTATGAATCTGTCCCTCCAGCATGTCCTATTTATTTCAGTGCTGAGGTTCAAGTCTCTCGAGCGTAGCTCGATGGGATTTGGATTTTCTGAGGTGCAGCATGTCCATTAATTCCGGGTTGGACATGGCTTTATACGTCAGGCACAGATCGCCTCTGAGCAGGCGGTATGCCACTGAGTAGAGCTGGAGTTTCTTTAACCGGGCAGCATATGGCATCTGTTTGAGCCCTTTGATCCTCTTGGTGAGGTACTTTTGGGGTCTTTCCAGTTGCTGCAGGTGTCTGGTAAGGTACATCCCAAAAGGGGCATTGTACTCAATTATGGGCCTGATGAGGGATGAGTAAAGAAGCACGATGACCTCCCCTGATCTAGATGTGAATCCCTTCATGATTAGGTGGGCTATATAAAATGTTTTTCTAACCACTTTGGCCACGTGGTTGTCAAATGAGAGATTGCTATCAACTTGGGTCCCCAGGTCCCTAATTACTTCTTCTGTACTTAATGGATTACCACCTATGTGGTAATTTGTGGGTACTTTGTTTTTGCCAAAGGGGATGACTATACACTTTTTGGCGTTTAGCTTGAGGCCATGACTCTGGCACCAGTTGTCTGTTTCTATGAGGCCCTTTTGGAGGATGCTTGTGTTGGCTGGAGAGTCAATTATGGCGCCCAGTTTGCAGTCATCTGCGAACTTGGTCAGCCACAGTCCTTCCGTGTTGGCCTGTACCTCCGAGAAATATATACCGAACAAGAGATGTCCCAGGACTGAGCCATGTGGGACGCCACTTGTAACTAGTTTGGAGTCTGACATGGCTCCAGCAATTCTAACCATGTGGGTTCTGTCCTTGAGCCAGTTTGCAACCCATCTAGTGACATAGGGGTTTATATTTAAGCTGGTGAGCTTATCTATAATGCCCAAGTGGGGTATTGTATCAAAGGCTTTTGCAAGGTCCAGGTAGGCTGTGTGGACCACCTTCCCCTCGTCAATGACCTTGGTGACTGTTTCAAAGAAATCAACCAGGTTTAAGAGGCAGGATCTGCCCTTAACAAAGCCGAACTGGGTAGGATCCAGTGTCTGTAGGTCCCCAATATCTTTATTTATGAGGTCCATGATGATCCTTTCCATAGCTTTGCAAACCAAGTTAGTCAGACTTATGGGGCGATAGTTTCCAGGATCGGTTGAGCCACCACCTTTGTGGAGAGGGACCACTGTTGCTGTACGCCACTCTTTGGGTACATATCCTGTAGTAAGGCTGAGATTGAACAGTAGTTTTATGTTTGGGTTTAGCTCTTCTTGGAGTTCATGTAGGACGCAGCCTGGGACACCGTCTGGTCCAACTGATGCTGTGTTTTTTGCTTTGGAGAGGGCGGCTCTTACCTGAGCATCTGAGATGTCAGGGAGGCAGCACTCTGCTGGGATAGATATTTGTCCTTTTGGTGGGGAGGGGGGGGGGGGTTGTGCTGAACCTGTCAGCTAGGATGTTGGCAATGTCTGTGGGTTCGGTGTACTTTTTGTCATTTTGGACTAATTCTGAGCATATCTGGGAATTCCCACCCAGGTTCCTAACATAACTAAAGAAAGCCTTGTGATTATCCTTAGTGTCCTGTGCAATTTTTCTCTCGAAGCTGGCCTTAGACGATTTTATGAGTGCCCGTAGTTTTTTTGCTAATACTGATCAGAGATGCCTTCCCTTTTTGGGATTTTGCTCTATCATGTAGTAGCTTCCTCCTTCTATTGTATAGTTTGTTTATGGCTGGGGTCCACCAGACAGGACGTCGGCCTTTGGAGGATTGGGTCTTGGTTTTATTTGGGATTGCATGATCCATGCATTCCTGAAGGTGTTCATAGAATGCGTTTATAAAGGATTCTGCGGTCTGGGCCGTATTTTCTACAGGCCTGGGGGCTGAGGAGTGTGAAATTTGCTTTAGAGAAGTTTTTCACTGTGGTTTTCTGGGCAGGGGGTGGGGTCGGGATGTGAATATCCAGTGAGATTAGTTTATGGTCTGATCTTACCAGTGAGGGATACACTTCTGGTCTGGAGCATAGAGTCCCCATGTTGGTGATGATCAGGTCCAGTATGTTTTCCCCTCTTGTGGGAGTGGTAACAAGTTGTTCCATAGCATTTGAGTTTATAAATTCTAGGAACCTTTGGGCTAGGGTGTTGGAGCTAGAGTAATGCTCCCAGTCTATGTTTGGTATATATATATATATATATATATATATATATATATATATATATATATGTATATATATATATATATATATACACATACACACACACACACACAAACACACACACACACACACACACACAGACACACACACACACACACACAGATATATATATGAAGAATGAACGTCGTAATAATAAAGCATAGAAAAAGAATGAGAAGGGAATCAACAGCAACTATAATATTATATAGTGCTGCCAGAGTATGTCATATCAAGCTGGCCAGGAGTGACCAAATCACTGCTACTCACACTACAGGCAGGGTTTTACCAGTGGGAGTAACATTGTTGATCTGCTAAGTCTACTTTACAAACAATCAGAAGGTAGTCCCCAGTGGGACAACCAAACATTGACAGCATATTTGCATCTCCGTGAATTACACAAGCGAGGGCAGGTATGTTCAAGGACTAAAAGGTGGGAGACCATGATAATACATGTGTTGGGACAACATACGTGTAGGGCTCCTAATGCTGGGGGGAGGGCAATGGGTGGGAGGTGTGTCATAGCCATGAAAGCAAATGGATAATGGATGTATTGCGTGTATGTCGAACTCGGGTGGGGTTGAGGAAGCATGAGTATGTGATTATGGATCCAGGCATGTCATGGTTGGATGACCTGGTTCTAATTGGACAGCCTCATGGAGGCCAGCGAATTAGTTTTAAGTATGTATGCATACATACATGAATACATCTATATGTAGAAGTACATTCCCTGTAACATATCCATTCCATTTGCAGACATAAACACATGAATGTGCCCTTACAAACCTCGACAATAGATAGAATAATAGGTAGTGCATAAGAGGGAGGGATGAAATTGCTAAAATGCAGAAGTGTGTACAATGCCCAAAGTCAGTGCTGTGCTGAATAAATCAAATGTGAGGACTGTCTCACACAGGGAATTATCCCTGTGATCTGCCTGCAATGGCAACACCAAATACTAAACTGGTCTATTTGTAAAAGAATCACGCCGAACACGTGCATAATTAGTTCTCATGTGTAATATGTACGTTATCATACAATCAGACTAATTAATTCCTTGTAGTGTCATGTTAACGGGAGTAAGTATGTAAGGAAGTAAGAGTCTAATCTTGACAGAAAGCCAAGTGTGTCCCATGTGGGATAACACAAAAATTGCGAATAGTGTCCTATTGGTCACTCATGTCACCGATGTTTGTGGACTATACATTAGGGATTCCTGAGGATATGTGTAGTGAGTCAACTGATGGGAGAGCTACAGGGGTAGGGTGTGGCCAATGTGTACTGGTGTGGATACACCGCTAATCCAACTGGAGAATGGATGACTGCAGTCTTAGTGAAGTGTTGGGGTGGGTGTTTGGGGAACTAGGAGACATGGGTATATGGGTATATATGCAACTGAAGCAGCACAGCAATAGTGTATTGGTCAGGGAATTCACCTAATGAACAGGCATTCATCGTCTGAGTCCCACACTAGCACATATCATTTACCATGTGGAATGTGTATATAAACATATTTATACATCGTATTGCTGTACAAACTACATAAGAACATGAACATGTAAACTGGAGTACTGCATGAAATGTTTAATTAATGTCATTCAATCTCAGTGTTAGTGACATAATGAAGAAGTTACTATTAAGCAGGTGTAAGCAGAAATATGCAGTACTAAACATATGTAAGCACCAGTAAGCATGTTTAAGTGTGTTTGCATGGGGGTACTTTTCCGTTAATGGGGCAACACTGTTAATGCAGTTGCTGACTTCCGAATCCAGTGTATTTCTGTTAGTCTTAACATGTGTGTGTAAAATGTAGAAGTTACAATTGTTTTCATTTGTTTTTACATTTTATCCATTTAACTGATTTACACACAACTGTTCATAGGTTCATACGTTCATAGGTAGGTACTAGGCTATCGGCCCAAGGGCCTAGGTAAGCCTAGCCAACAAGGTTCCCTGGCTTATGCCACCCAAGAAACTTATTTTCTTGTGCCACTGTCGAGCAGAGACACAGAAGTGATTCCTGGGGTGTATTTCCTATTTCCCATCCACTCATCAAGATTTTTCTTGAAGAGTGCTAATGAAGAACTTTGCTTGACATAGATGGTAGTCTGTTCCAGAGTATGGGAAGTCTCTGGGACAGGAATCTATCCCTCTAGCATGTCCTGTTTATTGTGATGACAAGGTTTAGGTCCCTAGAGTGTGTAGCTTGGAGGGTTGGGATTTCTTTAGGTGTAGCATGTCTAACAGCTCTGGGTTTGACATAGTTTTACATGTTAGGCAGAGATCACCTCGGAGTAGGCGATATCCTATGGAGTAAAGCTGGAGTTTTTTGAGGCGATCAGTGTAGGGGATTCATTTGAGGCCAGTAATCCTCTTTGTGAAGCACTTCTGTGGCCTTTCCAGCTGCTGCAGATGTTTTGTGAGGTACATTCCAAAAGGGGCGTTGTACTCTATAATGGGTCTAATGAGTGTCGAGTAGAGGGGAACAATGACCTCTTAGATGAGAACCGTTTTATGATGAGGTGTGCCACGTAGAAGGACTTCCTGACTATTGTGGTTATGTGACTATCAAAGGAGAGACTACTGTCCACCTGGGTCCCAAGGTCTCTTATCACGCATTCAGTGTTAAGTAGATTGCTGCCTATGTGGTAGTTCATGGGTACAGAGTTTTTACCAAAGGGGATGACACTGCACTTTTTGGCATTGAGCTTGAGACCATGGCTCTGAGACCAGGCATCTGTCTCAGCGAGGACCTTCTGTAGGATGTCCACATCATTTGGGGACTTGACTATGGCTCCTAGTTTGCAGTCATCTGCGAACTTCATTAGCCAGAGGCCTTCTGTGTGTGCCTGTACTTCAGAGAAGTAGATACCAAACAGGAGAGGTCCCAGGATGGAGCCCTGTGGTACTCCACTTGTCACTGCTTTGAGGTCAGATTTGGAGTCTGCAATTTTTACAGTGTGGGTTCTGCCAGTGAGCCAGTTGGCAACCCATCTTGTGACGTAGGGATTTATACCTAGTTTAGTGAGTTTAGCTATAATTCCAGAATGGGGGATGGTGTTGAAAGCCTTGGTGAGGTCAAGATAGGCTGTGTGAACCACCTTACCCTCATCTACGGCTTTGGTGACTGCCTCAAAGAAGTCGATCAGGTTCATGGGGCATGATCTGCCTTTCACAAACCCGAACTGGGTGGGATCCAGAGTTTGGAGGTTACCAATGTCTTTGTTTATGAGTTCCATGATGATACGTTCCATGGCCTTGCAAACCAGGCTCATCAGGCTAATAGGTCGATAGTTCCCGGGATCAGTGGCGGCTCCCCCTTTGTGGATTGGAATAACTGTTGCTGTGCACCATTTAGTGGGCACAAAGCCTGATGCGAGGCTATTATTGAACATGGTGCTTAAGTGGGGAGCCAGTTCATTCTGAAGTTCATGTAAAACGCAGCCTGGGATGTTGTCCTGTCCCATGGATGCTGTGATTTTGGCTTTAGAGAGTGCACCATTAACCAGTTACCATTAACCAATTACCATTAACATCCAAACAACATGGCTTGAGGTTGGTGTCGGAGCTCAGCAGCCGCATTGAAAGTGTTTGCCCGAAAGCAGAATAGTGTAAAAAGAAAGACAAAGGCCTACTATTACAGCAGTCTATCCATTATAGGGAAAGCAGGCATTGCAGAAAACGTTTTCATTTTCAAACACCCATCCTCAGCATCTCTAATTATACTTACTCTGCTTCTTTAAGCCTTGAGTATGCGATTACAGTCAATAAACAGTGATCTTTTGTTTTTTAAGAGTGTCAAGCATGGATTTAGGAAGGCATTGCTGAGCCCAGAAATAACTGTGTTTACGATGTATACATCTGTTGCTATTGTACAAGGCTTTTACATAATTAATCCAAGTTGAAGTCTAATCTTAACAACTTGTGTCTTGTAAGACCTTCACTGCAAAGACATACATAGCAATTTCACTGCCTTTTAATCATTATTTCACATGCCTCACAGAGGACTGAAAACTGTCTGATTACAAATGGTCAGCATGACTACGTCTTTGCAAACTGTAAGCACAGGCAGCTACTTCATGTTAGGCATTTCATGCAGCATACATATCACCATGTCATGAATAATTAACAGAAGAGATTAATGTCATGTTATTTGCAAGTATTTCCTTATTACTGATTTCCTGTCTGTGTGACTTACTGGGACAGCACTTTAAAGCGATCGCTCCGCTGTAATGCAGTACCTTAACACGTCTGTCAGGCAGACGTGTGTAAAATTAGACTAGTTACTTGGTTAAACATTTAATTATTAATACAAGCATTTTATACCGATATGTACTCAACAGGTATGTTAATGAGCTGCATTACACCTGGATGATTGCATTAATAGTGTTGCCCCGATAACGGAAATGTACCCATTCAACAGTATAGCACATGTATTCAATTACATAGATGTATGCGTGTTAATGTCCATAGATAGATATATATATATATATGTATATATATATATATATATATATATATATATATATATATATATATATACATACATAGAGATGTACCCGCGGTGGTGGTGCTGCGGTAGCGTTGTTTCCTCACAGTAAGACGCTGTCTGGTTCGATTCTCAGCTAGAGCATCTTCTGCGCGGAGACATGCGTGAATGGGCGTACCTTCTTTGAAGGTTGTGCATCAGGTCTGGCAAGTGGGTACGTAAAAATCAACTGCCAATCATTAGCGGACCAGAGTTCCACTGTGGTGACCCCTAACCAGGAAAAGCCGAAAGACAAAAACAAACAAACATACATACATAGAGATAGATTATATATCCCAAGAACAAATCTTGTGACACCAAAGCATTAGAAAAGAACGAAAATGAAAACACCTGCAACTCCTGTATTATGTGCTGGTATTAATCCCAAGGCAAGTGTGTTTCTGTCCAGCACATGGGTTCAGACTGTAGTCTGGGTAATAATAGGGTTACTGACGTTACTCACCAGGCCTATTGCCAAATGTATGGGTATGTCTCGCCAACCCAGTCACTTGGCTGATTGTGACATATATGGCCACTATATAGAAAAACTACAAAATACGTTCCTCAACACATCCAGTGGCTAGATACTCACAGCCACCAACACACAGGATATGACTGACAAATGCACACACCTGCTATGCCTCGGACTAGAGCACCTACCTAACTACTTTAACACACTACAGCATTACGCAGTTACAGAACGCGCTACCGAGGTTACTGGGTTACAGCAGTCTGGGAGGTTTATTTTTGGTGGGTGACATCAGCAGGACTGCCAAAGTTGAGTATATGAATTGTACGGAGTGTGAGTACTCTAAAAGCATTGGTCTGTCCTCAGGCAGAAGGACACACACACACACACACACACACACACACACACAGTCACACACACACACACAGAGTTGGCAAGTCTGGGATTAGAACACTGACCTAACTACTTTATCACACTACAGCAATATGCAGTTACAGAACGCACTATGGAGACTACTGGGCTATGGCTTTCCCAGTGGTGTATTTCTAGGTGAGTGAGATCAGCAGCCTTGCCAAAGTTGAGTATATAAATTGTACGGACTGTGAGTAGCCTAAAAAGCATTTCTCTCTACACAGTCTGAGACAGACAGACATGCACACAATCACACACACAATTGGCAAGTCTGGGGTTAAAACTACTACCTAACTAGTTTATCACTACAGCAGTATGCAGTTATGTGATGCACCATGGAGAGTACTGAGCTACAGCTCTCCCAAAGGTGTATTTCACATTGAATGACCTCAGCAGGCTTGTCATAATACTGCTATGGGGAGGGCAGTGTGTGCATGGGCCATAACCCATACATGTAGTGGTTGACATGCCACATGCGGGCACACACGGGGTCATATGTCATAGGTACATGTATACAGCTACTAGATGACTATTTCCTTGTACAGTCATATTGTACAGCTGGCACATGCACCACATAATCTGTCATGCTGACAGATACTGGTGGCTAGTATCTGCAGTGAATGACATCTGCACCTCATGTGTTTTGGGCCCTTTGGCTTTGTGCTGTGATGGCTCCTCATCATGGTCACCCTCTTCCACATCTATGTCCGTCTACCTTTGGCTTATTATAGTGTGTTGTCCTTACATATATGCCTGTATTCCTATCCACTGTGGGTACAAGGCAGGAGTGATGCAAACTGACATGTGTCTGCCCTAAGAATTGCAACTACCAGATATGTCTGGACCACTGGTGTTTGCAGACATGGCCTTCATGTGTTTAAGTGTGTGAGCATGCCATAGTATGACCTTTCAGTATGTTGTTGACTGACATTGCCCTCATACCTTCTATTGTGTGAGCATGCCCAGTATGGCCATCTGTATCACATGTGTGGATCAAGTCCAGGTAGTTTGTACTGCTATGCTGACCTTTGTGTTGTACACCGACAGGTAGCATGCTGTGTCTGCAAGGTATCCATCGGTCATTTGGCATTGACTGTTACTACATGTCTTCATAGCGGGGGGTGACACCTTACTGTATCTGCATTCCTAGACAGTAGCGGGGGAGGCACACCTGACTGTTGCTTTAAGTGTACGTTGGATGGGGGGGGCACACCTGACACTTGTACACATTTGCTAGGATTGTACTGGTATGTCAGGTACTTCATTTCAGTGGGTAGTCTTACCTATTGTGCTGGCTAGAGGCATACCAGTGTACTACAGATCTTAGCTTTAATTACCAACATATTAGTTTCTGACTTCCTAGCCTTCACAACTTACATCCAACTGCCTGGCTTGCTGTAGTCTGTCTGTGTGGGTCTGGGGGAGGGGTTACCCATAGGGCACAGTCAGAGGCCATAGTACAGCATTTGTTTGTGTCTGTCTACACCTGTCCTGCTGGCTGAGACTTGTGTGGGTCTTATGGACACACATGTCACTCAGCCCATTACCTGTAGTGGGTTGTGTCACCCTGTGTATTACTGGCTACTGTGGTGACTCCAGTATGTGTTACAGATGTCATGGTGCCACTATGGGTGTCTACTGTCTGCTGCCTTAACATTTGGCCACCCAATTCCCGTGCATGCTCACATCCATACCATAGCTACAGGTAACAACACATTCTACTCCATTTGGCAATTGGTAGGTTGATTGACTTACCTTGATGGTGTGCCAGACTTGAGGATGGTGCTGGAGGGCTGCCTATGTCAGATGCACATAGTACACTCCCTATACATGGTTGAGCACAAGTAGTGTCATGTTTGCATTCCTTTTACTGTCTGTATGAGTCAGAGAGGGTGTCATTCCCTGGGTCCCTACTGTGTCAGTGCATATGCTATGTGTTGCCTCTTTGCCAAAGCCAGCTCATACTGGGCATGCCTCCTTCTGCCTACTGGGTCAGGCAGAGGTTGTTCCACCTCCGAGTCACTCTGTGCCTGTACAGGACTTGGCATTGGTCGGGGGCTGTGTGGCCCTGCCCCATGCTGTTTCTGCTGCAGCTGTTTCTGCAGGATCATATTGTGTAGCATAGCACATTCCATAACAATTTGGGTGTATGTACCTGGTGAATACTGCAAGGCTCCACTGGATGTGTCCAGACACTGGAGCTATGTCCTGAGCATCCCAAACACACACTCTATTATATATCTGGCCTGTGCGTGTGCCTCATTATGATTGATGTAGGCCCTGCCCTGCTAACCCCGGGTGGTGCTTTGATGCATATGTGTGCGTGCAGTCTATAGCACCCACTACCCCAGGGTATTCTGCTATTTGGTGGAAGAGACGCATATTGCTGGTCAACACCTCACGTGTGTTGAGGAAATAAACGTGCTCACTGGTATGTGCTGATATGGCATCCAGGAACTGGTGGAATACACTGGATGCTGATGCCTGTGAGATCCCCATGATATCCCCAGTTGTGCTTTGGGAGGTATCTATGGCTAGTATACCTAGACCTACACATGCCTTGGTATCCACTGGGATGGGTTCTCCTCGGCCAGGTTGATTTGTCAGGTGTGGCCGGTTCAGCTCAACAATTTACTGTAGGAGGTCTCTGTCCACCTTATAGTGCTCCTCTATCTCCAGCTCATGTAGCCCCTAGTAGGTTACCCTGAGTCTGTACATTCTTCTCTGTCTCCTCACTGTAGGTTGTTCAGCAGAATTCACATCCTCAATACCCTCAGCCTCTTGCACATGATGTTCTATGTTGCCTGCTGCAGCCCTTCTCATTTTGTAGTTTGTTTGTTAAAATTTCCCTGCTTGTATACACCAGTGGTGTAGAGTGTGGAAAAACCAAAGGGGAAGGTGTTTGCTTAGTTTATAGTAGTGTTCTGGGCTGGGCTGGTCTGCTGCCTCTGTAATTGGCTGATCCTGATACATTTCACCTGTCAGCTCAGCTAGTTCTCCTTGATTACTTTCCTACTGCTGTTTTCCCTTCCGATTGCCCTAGGCAGGTTTAGACACACCCGTAGCTTAGCTAAGCTAGGAGCAGTCCCGAGTCCAAGGGCTCCAATCCACGTACAGTATGCCTGACACACACTACCATGATGTCACCTATATCCAAGTCTTGCACCCGGCTATCTATACTCTTACACTCTTGGGACCTGCCTAACACCCTGGGGAAAACTGGGATTCACTATCCTTCACTTCATTTGCATAGGATTGCCTACTAATGCATAGCTACATGTTCCATACTGTGCCTCCCCTAAACTAACCACTGCTTACCGTCGCGTAAACCCACACACACCCGCTCACAACTGCTTAAAAGTGCCTTACTCACTCTGTATCCAACGACCCTTGTTCTGCCCAGCAACAAAATAACCAACCTCTGCAATGCTTGAAACCAGTACCCTGCACAGCACAGCTAATGTGCTTTACCACTAAGCCATGGCAGATATACAGACATCAGATGTAATCACAAACATATCATCCGGCACAGTCATTAAACAGTATAGGACATGTATTCCATTACATAGATGTATGTGGGTTAATGTCTAGATATATATATATATATATATATATATATATATATATATGTATATATATATATATATATATATATATATATATATATATATATATATATATATATATATATATATATATATATACACACACACACACACACACACACACACACACACACACATATGTGTATATATATATATATATATATATATATATATATATATATATATATATACACACACACACACATGCACACACACACACACACACACACACACACACACACACACACACACACACACACACACACACATAGATTATATATCTCAAGAACAAACCTCGTGACACCAAAGCATTAGAAAAGAATGAAAAGGAAAACACCAGCAGCTCCTGTATTATGTACTGGTGTTAATCCCAAGGCAAGTTTGTTTCTGTCTGACACATGAGTTCAGACTGTATTCTGGGTAATATTAGGGTTGCTGACTTTATTCACCAGGCCTATTCCCAAATGTATGGGTATGTCTTTCCAACCCAGTCTCTTGGCTGATTGTGACATATATGGCCACTATATAGGGAAACTACAAAACACGCTCCTCAACACTTCCAGTGGCTAGACACTCACAGCCACCAACACATAGGATATGACTGACAAACACACACACCTGCTATGCCTTGGAATAGAGCACCTATCTAACTGCTTTAACACACTACAGCATTACGCAATTATAGAACATGCTACCGAGATAACTGGGTCACAGCAATCCCAGAGGTGTATTCCTAGGTGGGTGACATCATCAGCCTTGCCAAAGTTGAGTATTGGAATTGTACAGAGTGGGAGTACTCTAAAAAGCATTGTTCTGTCCTCAGGCAGACGGACACACACACACAGACACACACACACTTGGCATGTCTGGGATTAGAACACCGACCTAACGACTTTAACAAACTACAGCATTATGCAGTTACAGAACGTGCTACTGAGATTACTGGGTCACAGCAATCCCAAAGGTGTATTCCTAGGTGGATGACATCATCAGCCTTGCCAAAGTTGGGTATAGGAATTGTATGGAGTGTGAGTACTCTAAAAAGCATTGCTCTGTCCTCAGGCAGACAGACACACACATACACCATTGGTGGGATCAGAATACCTGCCTATCTACAGATCACTATTACAGTACTACGCAGTTACAAGTCGTGCCACAAAGTTACACATTCCAAAGCACTCATCATGACCTTCTAGGATTGCTGACATCAACAGGGATGCTGACAGCTAAGATGTACATAGATGTGAACCTGTGTGTTTAAAGTAGGAATCCATCCTGAACAGGAGTATGCCCATGCGTGGAATGGACGACTACTATCACTATACAGGGTTACAATGGCCATGTTCATACACATAGAAGCACATAACTTACACAAGGTGTCAGTGGGCATGCTCACACACAGTAGCACAGGGCTGTTTGGAATGCACTATGAGTCCAACAACACAAGGTTATACTGGGCATGCTCATACACTTAGTAGCACAGAGCTGTTTGGGATGCACTCTGATTCTAAACACAGAAGGCCACAGTGGCCATGCTCATACAGCTAGACGTACAGAAAATGTTGTAATGGAGTCCGGTGTTAATAGTTGTCATTGTTAGCAGGAACGCTGCACTACATATATCTGACACTGGTCATTTACACAACGTCTGCTGCTGTCCATCACCTTAGATGTATCAGTCTATACCAAGCACAATACTACCACTCGCAGTAATGTCATGCTAGAAATAGCAACTGCTTGACCAACACAATAAGCCAATGTCCTGCTGTAATTACAAAGTTGTCCAGTGTCTGTCATTCTGGAATGACATGACTGACAGAAGACAAGCCTTTGTCACAGATCATATGAATCCATGATTCAAGGGAGTGGTGATAATACCTAGGTTGCAATTGCCCATATAGTGCCATTCCAAGGCAAATGTCCTAAACACAGGATAACACCCTGACACCTAGATGACAATTGCATTGTATGCTTATGCTAACCAGTGCTAGATGTGTTGCTGTCGTAATCACACCTGCTCACTGTAGAACCTAAAATGGGCAATACTGACATCTGTGCAGTGAGGAACACCTGGCAGAAGGCTCTGTAGTGCACAATAGCACTGCCACCATATAACGCAAAACCAGACATGTGGGCCATAACACTGGTACGGACCACTCCAGGTGGTGGTGTCCCCACATTCATAAAGGCTACTTGCATGTGCAGACCAGTACTCCAACATAAGTCATCACAGATGAGCCAGGTGCAGGTCACAGTGTCAAAAGCTGCATTCTAGGATGTAGTCCTCAGACACCACCATGTCCTCAGACCACCAACACACATACGTACATGTGGTATGACATATAATGGTACAACACCAAGTAACCTTTGACTGGTGGACTGTACCTAGCCCTACAACAACTGTGCAGAGTACCCATGTACTGACACAGTTGCATCATGTGCTATGCAATGGAATGATACCACTGTATGTAACCAGGTCAGCTGTACACATACCAGGGTCCCTCGGATATTGACAGCATTAACAGATGACTGTTGCTATGCACCATTCAGTGTGTACACAGCCTGACATGAAGCTATGATTGTACATGATGTTTATGTGGAGAGCAAATTGTTTTGACATTTGTGTAGGATACAACCTGGGATGTGGACAGGTCCCATGCAGCCTGCATGTATGGAATTAGAGAGTGCAGCTTGTACCTGCATAGTTGTTATTACAGGGGGTCTGTAGTGTACATGGATATATGAATGTGTACCTGTTGGGGGGGGCAGTGTGTTTATGTTATCCAAGACCCTATCTGGATGAACAGGTGCTATTTCCCTAGGTGCAGTACATCTCATGAAATAGTGCTGTGAAGCACAGCAGATCTTGTTGATGCCATTATGTTTCATGACACAGCTATGGAATCCTCTGTATTTGGTCTCATAATATGTGGATGATTAGTTTTAAAGTAGCTTTGTGTGGCATTATATGGTGTATCTGCATCTTACTGAGGCTGACCATGGAATAACTTCCACTCATGTGTGTTGACTCTTGCAACAGTTACTACCTTCTGTGGTACAGTTTAAGGCAGGGTACCACCAGTTTTCCTTCATGTTTCTATTTGGTTGAATCCCGTTTCTGTTTCAATGGCATGATCACTGCACGTATGTGAGTGCTTAAAGTGCATTTGTGGAGGACCCAGCATTTGCACATGCATTGTACATCTGCTTGGGTGTCATGACAGTCACCACTTCGCTCTTAAGCAGCATAACATTGGCTTTGAAGACTGACCATGTGTGGCATACTGTTAGCCCTGTTGATGTGACTATAGTGATCCAAGTCATTGGTGTTGATGAAATCCAACATGCATTGAGCACATGTGTTGGTACATGATGGGTTTTCCCAGTTCATAATGGGATAGCTGAGTGGCCATGATTATGGTTTCCTGTCTCAAAACTGGTATTCCCCATTACAGCACAATGACAGTTGGGAATTTTGAGGCATGGTGAATGATCTGTCACAAGGTGCAATTTGGATTACACTTGCACAAAGGTAGTTGCTCAGCATAATGCATCTTATGTTGTGCAAGTGCAACTAGCATGCAGGTGTACATATCCCTCAGGAAGTTGGACACACCTGTGGCCCATGTGTTCCAATAAAGGATGATGGCCAAGAGGTGAGGTATGTGTTATAACATGGTCATGCAGGGGTGCTCTCCAAAGCGTTGAACCATATCTCAATCACTACACAGATATGTTCTCCATGTTTCTGATTGCCGTAAGTGAGTCCATATCGAGTACCTGATTTGTATCATTGAGTAGCAAGACCCACAGTTTATTTCTTGGCTGTCCCTGTTGCACCAGTGGACTTTCACTTGAACCTGGCATGATGCAGGCACTATAGGGGAAGCATGGGCTGTTGCCAGTATCCAGATTCTCAGGGGTGGCAGGTGCAGGCCCTGTATGGCAAAGCATCATGGTCTGTCAACCATGTTATCCCAGGCAGAGAGATGCTGGATACTCTTTGAATTACACCAGTACATTACACGATTGTGGAATACAATACTTGTCCCTGTACTGCTGCAAAATTCTGGCCAATGGCAGAATGCTACCCAGGACTTGAGACATCCCTGCAAGGGCTACAAGACCTGACAGTTCTTACATGTGTTTCCATGCAGTCCAGGCTACTGCATCACAGGTCCTGCACAACAACATAGAATATGCCAGTGATGTCTATAGTTCTAAAGGTGGTCTGTGTGTATGGGTATGTGGCTAATCATGGCAGACAGACAGTTGACAGTATGTTTGCCCTCATATAGCTTGGTATGTAACATAGTGCTAGAGTTTGCATTCACAAATGAGCACTGTTGGCCATGTTTCTGGCCACATGTTCTGATGTGTGACACAATTATGCAAACTATGTCATACAGTCTTTGTATTCTGTTGTCTGTCTATTCCAACTTGGGAGGCATCTTGCTTGGCCAGATACTTAGAGGCCTCTGTGGATGTGTGTGATATCTGGTGGCATGTGTGTGTGTGTCCTTACTGTGTTCTGGTAAGGGTATGTGTTGGTTGTGGTGATGAGATGCATGTGCTAACCTACACCTCTTGACTGTCTAGTCCAGTCATGGGTGTAGAATTGACTGCCTCCAAGCCTACCCCTGTAGCTGCATCCCAGACAATGTGTGTGGTATGGTGTTAGGCGGGTTTGGCAGTGTACATGGCATAGAGATTGCATTTCCCCAGGTTGGCCACATACACAAAGCTGACATTAGTAAACACCAGTAGCTGACTAGTGGACATGCCTGTATGAGCAATCAGTACTACAAGTACCATGTACTGTATTTAGTTTACTTACTGCTTGTGAAGATGTTTTAGACAGTGATGCTCACTTGTAAATATTTGTGTTATGGACGTGGCAACACTAGCTATTACAGGAACATGGTAGCTACCTTTAGTAGCAATCCCACTCTGAGGGCCACATCACATCCTGATAGTTGATTACAGATGATGCAAGTGTGAACAGGGCTGTATCCTTGTCTGGGTATATACTCACATACCCAGCAGAACCATGAACTCTGTTGGGCACAGACACCCACTCCCCACACAGAGTCAAATATCAGTAGACTGCTGCCACTATCAACATGATCAGGATATAATCAGATAGTGTATGCCATCACCTATGAAGCAGCTATTACACATGGGTAGCAGTTTCCTACATCTTACACTCCTACTGCAGATGTCACACTGAAGTTAAAGATGATATGCACCCTGTTTCATTACCAGTACTGTCAACATATTTCCAAGCAGCTGTTAGTCTGACAATGAGAGGTTAGGCTATACAAATCTAAATGTTCAACCATTGTGTCTTTACTGTCAATATCCACTCTATGTAGGTGTGCACATAGCCATTTGGCACAGCCCTGTAACAAGGGTCAGTACACATTTGCAGAACATGTACACATGCACAGCTGTCATTGCTTGCAAACAATACTAGAGAGGTGGATATTAAGCAAGGTGGACTTTTAGACAAGGCTCAAAAGACAAACCCACCACCATAAATAGCACAAGTAACCAGAAACTGAGGGTATTGCTACTCAACGCCAGAAGTCTAAACCACAAAATGCACACACTCGAGGCACTCCTCAGTATGGAAAACATCGATATCTGTGCAGTAAGAGAAACCTGGTTTAAGGCTCCAGAGAACACCCCAGCACTACCAGGCTATAACTCATACCACACCTTTTGGCCACAGAACCCAGACTAGAACACAAAAGGCGAGGGTGTATTCATATTCATCAAGGATACTCACACCTCCAGGTTAGTGAGGCAGCACGATGCATCAGAGATCATCCAAGTGTAACTGACAATGGGAAAAACTGCAATCCAAATTGTAGCTTGCTACAGATCACCCACCATGACCCAAGACCCGCATTCTGCATTTCTGGAGACACTGGGAAATATGCAGGTCCTACCAAACACTCTAATACTGGGTGATTTCAACTACCCAGACATTAACTGGGAGAACTACTCAAGTACTAACTCCCTTGCCCAGTGCTTCCTAGCATTTATAAACTCAAACGCCCCGGATCAACTGATCAACACCCCCACCAGAGGGAACAACATATTGGACCTGGTCATCACCAACATTGGCGACCGGTGTTCCACACCCAACATCAACCCCTCGCTAGTTAGATTAGACCATAGACTAATCATTCTGGATATTCACATTCCGCCCACATTCCCAACCAAGGAAACCACCGTGAAAATATTTTCCAAAGCAGACTTCACATTGCTTAAGACCGAGGTGGAAAGGTTCACGGCCCCCACACCAATGGACAATGCTGTCCAAGATGCTGAAACCTATACAAAGGCACTCTATGATCATCTGCAGGAATTCATGGATTGTGCTATCCCAAGTCAAACCTAGACCCACTCCTCCAAGAAAAGGAAACTGGTCTGGTGGACCCCTGCCATAAACAGGCTCTACAATAAAAGGAGGAAACTAGTACAGATAAGAGCGAAATCCCTAAAAGGACAGACATCCCTGATCAGTATCAGCAAGCAACTACAATCCCTCATGAAATTATCCAAGGCTAGTTTCAAAAGACAAATTTCCAAGGACCCTACAGATAACCACAAAGCGTTCTTTAGCTATGTCAAGAGCCTAAGTGGGAACTTTCAGATCTGCTCTGAGTTGGTGCAGACTGGCAGAAAATACACTGAACCAACTGATATTGCCAACATTTTGGCAGACAGGTTCAGTGCAAACGTCACACCCCTCTCACCCCCTAAACAGCCCATAACCATACCAGAAGAATGTAGGGCCCCAGCAATCACAGACACACAGATTAAAACAGCCCTATCCAAAGCCAAAAACACAGCCTCAATGGGACCGGACAGTGTCCCAGGCTGTGTCTTACAAGAGCTCCAAATGAACTAACCCCTCACCTAAACACACTGTTCAAACCCAGCATCTCTACAGGCTACATACCCACAGAGTGATGCACAGCAACAGTTATCCCACTCCACAAAGGTGGCGCCACAACGGACACCAGGAACTATTGCCCTATAAGCCTGACTAGCCTGGTCTGCAAGGCTATGGAGCGCATCATCATGGAACACATTAACAGAGATATTGGGAACCTCCAGACACTCGACCCAGCCCAGGTCAGCTTGAGTGAGTGCAGATCATGCCTACTGAACCTGTTTGAAATCTTGCAGACACCTAGACTTTAGGTGAGGGGTGTGGTAGTTCACACATACTACCTGGACCTCACCAAGGATTTTGACACCATTCCCCACTCAGGTATTATTATTTATTATTTATAAACTCATCAGCCAGTACATACACCCATACATCACAGGTTGGGTTGCCAACAGGCTTACACACAGAACCCACATGGTAAGCTTAGCAGCCTTCAGGTCCAACTCTTAACCAGTCTCAACTAGTGTCCCACAGGACTCAGTCCTGCGACCCCTATTGTTTGCCATATACTTCCCAGAGGTACAGGCAAACACAGGTGGACTGCAGCAGACCGTGTTTGGCAATTACTGCAAACTAGGAGCCATAATTGACAGTCCAGCTGTCACAGACATTTTTCAAGGGGTCTCACATAGACCAGCACAGGGTGTCAAAATCATGGCCTCCAGCTAAAGGCCACAAACTGCATGGTCATTTCATTTTGGGAAAACTAAACACCCACATATTAACACATGAGTGGCAGTCACTTTAATACAGACGAGGTAATGGGTATTTTGGAACTACATTAGATAGTGATCTCTCCTTTGACAATCATATCTCCAAAGTAGTTAGGACATCCTTCTATGTAGGTCATCTGATTACTTAAGGGTTCGCATCTAGACGTACTGAGGTTATTGTGCCCCTTTACTCATCACTCATCAATCCCATCATCGAGTATGATAACCCATTTGTGATGTACCTCAGAAGACACATCCAACAGCTGGAGGGTCCACGAATGAACCTCACCAAGAGGATTACTGGCCTCAGACATGTTTCTTATGCTGCCAGACTGAATGAACTCTTGCATTACTCAGTGGCATCACGTTTACTCAGAGATGATCTTTGCTGGCCATCAAAGCCATGTCCAAGTCAGGCTTTATGGATATTCTCCACCTACAGGAATCCATGTCACAGTGAGCCACACACTGTAATGAGCTAAACCTTGCCACAACCATAACTGGAAGATGCTGAAGTGACAGATTCCTGTCACAGGTATGCCCCATGCTTTGGAACTACATCTCTGATTACATTATACGGAGCCCCTCACTAACACTCCAGGGAAACCTTGCAGGGTGGATGGGGAACAGTGAATACACCCCAGGGATCCTGCAATTGGCTCTGCTCCACAGAGGGACAGTTAGTTAATCAATGGGGTGGTGACAGCTGACACATTTTGGCTAGGCTTATGAATGGCCTCGGGAAGTTAGCCAAGTACCAACCTATGTACCTATGAACCTATACATACAGTATCAGCACATGCTGATAGCTAAATTTACTGTTCAGGTGTTGACTTACCTTGTGCCAGTAGCAGTTGTGTGTGCAATAGTTGAGGGCTGCCTATGTAGGATGCACATAGTAAACTGCCTATACATGACAATTTACAGGTGGTCTTGCGTGTGCCATCCATGTTTACTGTGTGTGCAGGTGGAGAAGGGTGTCAGTCCATAGGTGCCTACACTGTCAGTGTGTGTGCTATACGTTCCCTCTGTGCCAAGGCATGGGAATACTGGGCACGCCTCCATCTGCCTACTGGGGCTGGCTCAGGGTGTTCAGGGTTTGAATCACTCTGTGCCTGTGGGGCCCTTGGCAATGGTGGTGGGCTGTGAGGGCCTTCACCATTCTGTCGCTGTTGCAGCTGTTTCTGCAGGATCATATTGTGTAGCATGGCACATACTATGAAGATGTGGGCACACGTGCCTGGAGAGTACTGCAAGGTCTACCAGATATGTCCAAGCAACGTAACCGTGATTTCAGCATCCCAAACACATGCTATATGATGATTCTGGTTTGTGTGTGTGCCTCATTATGGCATTCTTGCATGGGTGTGTGTGCATTTCTGATGGGAGTCATCATCCACGGTTCCAGTGCATAGCCAGCATCCCCCACCAGGTGGCCATATGGGATGTCCCCCCCTGGCAAATACCTGATATAGCTGTGAGACATGCCAGATGTGGGAGTCGTGATAGCTTCCAGAGCTGCCAGCACACACATCCATGATAATGCCTTGGGCATTGCACAGGACCTGGCAGTTGATGGAGGGGTATCCCTTGCAGTTTATGTATTGCCTACCCTGCTCACTGGGTGGTGACTTAATGTGTATGTGTGTGCAGTCTATTGCACCCAGTATCTTTGCGTATTCTGCCACATGGTAGAAGAGACGCATATTGTTGGCCAACTCCCCCTGCTTTCGGGGGAAGTATATGTGCTCATTGGCATGTGGTAACATGGCATCCAGGAACTGGTGGAGTACCCTGGATGCTGATGCCTGTGAGATCCCCATGATATCCCCAGTTGGCCTTTGCAAGGTACCTGTGCCTAGTATTCTCAAGCTTAAACATACCTTCGTGTCCACTGGGATGAGTTCCCCTCTGTTATTTCTGGCACTGAGACGTGGCTGGCACAGTTCAACAAGTTGCTGTATGGTGTCCCTGTCCACCCTGTAACGCTCTACTATCTCCAGATCATTTAGCCCCTGGTAGGTTACCCTGGGTCTGAACACTCTTCTCCTCCTCCGGTGCCTGAGGTGGTTGTCAGCATCATTCTCCACACCACCTTCAGTCTCCAACTCATGCTGGTGAATCAAAGCTATGGCAGCCCCTAACATGCACATATTAAAAGTTCCCCGTCTGTATACACCGATGGTGCAGAGTATTTGGGAATACACAAGTGTGTGTGAGGTGCTTTCACACTTTATACTATTGCGCTATGGATGCTGCTGATGTCATTGGGTATGTATGTGCAATTTGTTAGGTTTTTTAGTACAACGCCTCCCACGTGGAGCCATTTTTTTTTAAGTATGCTTGCACTGAACTGCTTGTATTAAGCCAGCAAACGGCTTTTAATACTACGCCAGCAAAGCAGAGACACTCTGAATGTGTCGTTTGTCCTGCTCTCTCTAAATACTACAATTAGATGTGAATTATATTAATTATATGTACAGCTGGTCTCCTAATGCTCTGATCTAGATTTTCATGTAAATGCCCTAGTTGACTGTTGCACACCACTACTCTAGCGAGTAGCTCTGGTAGCATAATTAATTGCTTGATAACCACATTGTGCAACTTTATTTTCTTCTCTCTAGCTCCAGAGAGTCCCAGGAACTGAGTCGCAATTACAAACATATTTAGGTATCTGCCTGGTTGTCTGCTGCATGCTATTCCTCCTTTAGTAGCTTATTTTAGCTGACATACTTCATTGTTAACCACACTGGGTACCTTAGCCATGCACTAGCTCGGAATAGTTCCAAGAGCTGAATCGCTAATGCTGGCATACTCACATTACAACTTTAAGCGCTTCCTTAGCTCTTAAGGGACCCAGTAGCCTAGCATAAACTCTTGCATCTCTCATGGTGTTATCCCTTCTTAACTGCTGCATTCTATACCTCCATAGTCTGGCAGTATTTTTTCCTAGATATTTTTTGCTGTATTGTGTTTTACTGTGGTAACTTTCTTAACATAGATTATGTCTCAAATGTGATGAAAGATCTGCTGAACCTATAAACAAGGCCCAGCTATAGTATTGCTTGATTTAGAACTGCTGGTTTTAATGGCTGCTATTAATGAATAGGGTATGTTTATAGCTTATATATTAAATGTGGATGATAGTCCTACTGAGCCTGAAAACAGTGTCCTGCTACAGTATTAATTTGCTGAACTGCTGGTTTAAATGTAATATTTATTGCTGCTACTCTTAAGGGAATATTTACATGCTCGCTATATATGTTATGTTTTTATGTTAACTATTGTGAAATAGTACCAGTCCTACCTTAACATGTGTTAACTCTTTTTATTTCCCCACACCACTTTGTCTCTTCTCTCTCCTCTCAGTACCATACTCTTCCTGTGCTATTCCCACACTAGTCTCTTGAAACCAACTTGCCTTGTGGAAAGAACCCTATCAGAATCCCTGCAGTGGCATCTCACAGCCTAAATTCCCTGCATCCTGTCTCAAGATAATAAGAAAGTATGTTGTTGGTCTCTATATCCTGCCAGTAACATTGTAAACCATTGTACTAAACCCTTTAGGGAATCTAACGCAGGCTTTAGGCCAGGACAGCCAGCAGTCTCTACCTCCCTATCTTAACAATACTATTACCCACTTACCTCCTAACCTACACAGCAACCCCTATTACTTGCAGTCACCCCCTCCCAGTTCTACAACCAGCTAACTCCCTCTCAAACTCACCTGCAATAGAAGACCCGGCCACTAGGTGGCACCCTTAACCCAGCTTTCACCTCTTGATTACCTTCTGCTCTCTTGTTTCCTTAACTAACATTTTGGATTTCCCAGACCACCCCTTTATACTCTCTCCTCACCCTTTACTACTACTGTCTACAACCACCTATTCCATCACGGACTCCTTACTTATCTCTGCTCTTACCTACTCCTGACTTACCTAACTTACCTTTAGTATCCAGCTCTACTGATTGTTTCTTGTCAAGCCATTTTACTACCTGTTTTAACCCGCTCCGTTCGCCCTCTGGTTCACTCCGCTCCCTCCCTACGCCCAATTCGGCCCCACCGCCAGGGGTCCTACTCTTATACTATTTACTCACACCCTTTCCTCCTCCCAATATTCTCAGGCTACCTTACCATTGGCCACACACCCCTATCATCCTTCTCTAACCACTCCCTATTCTCTCCTAACCACACCCACCTTTTCTTTTGCTCTTCCCTGTCAGCAACTACCATACACCCATACCTACAACAACACACCTAACTAATAATCCATCCAAATGTATAAACCATCAGTCCAAACACATTTACACTTTCACCTGTTACTTCTGCTACTTATTCTACCACCATTACTTTTAGCCTACATACTTACCTCCTATGAACACTCATTACATCCAAACATTCATAACCCCAGTAAGCTAATTACCTCTTCTTACCTACCAGCACTCACAAAACATGTAAACATAACATCTACACCCAGCTATCTACTGTCTAGATTTCATAGAACAGTCCACATTAGGCACTACAATCAGAATCCCAGAAAATCTCCACATCTATACAGAAGAGTCCCAACTCTAGGCTCTCTTATACAACTCCTCTCATTAAAAGATGGAGACATACACCCAAATCCTGGCCCAATGACACTTCCTACCACACAACTCTATGATCCCAATCAATTCAACACACATTCCCTTACTCAGCCAACAAACTCTCTCTTCATAGCCCACCTCAACATATGTAGCATCAATAATAAAGTCTCACAACTCCATGCTCTCTTAGAAGTCTACTCTTTCGACATTCTCTGCTTAACAGAAACCTGGTTAAAGCCTGTAACTAAAGACAATGAAATCACCCCACCTGGATATAATATATATAGATCTGACCATATAGCAAAGAAAGGTGGGGGAATTGCTATCCTATTTAAATCAGGTCTACAGATCACCACTTATGACCTTAAACCACCTGTAGATTCTACTGCTGAAATTCTTATTTCCAAACTTCAACTCAACACTTTCAAATCCATCTATATTATCTGTATTTATCTACCTCCTGGCAATAACAATACCACCATAGAAGATATCCTCTGCTGGCTATCACTAAACCTGCCCCAAGAAACCATTATCCTAGGTGATTTTAACATAGATTGTAACAGCTGTTGCAGCAGCCAACCTACCACCCTCATTAACCTATTTGGTTTCTCTCAAATCATTACCTCCCCTACCAGGATAAACAAGCCCAATAAGAAAGAGAGTACCTTGGATTGGATACTCATAAAAAAAATCCCCACATATATGAATCTGGAACCCTCCCTGATGATATTAGTGACCACTCACTTACCTACATTATCAGGCATAAAACCAATGCCACCATTCCACCCACTATCAAGTCCATTAGATCCAAGAAAAACTTTAACCCTGACCTCTTCCAAAGTGAACTAAGAGCATGCAATTGGTCTCCTTAAGACACCTCCCATTGGAGGAAGCTGTCAAATACTTTAATTCCAAATTCCTCACCATCCTAGATAACCATGCACCAAACCGCTCTATTAGAATCAAGACTAAATCTGCCCCATGGCTGTCAAAGACACCAAACAAAAAATCCACCTTAGAAATAAATACTGGGCCAAATGGTGTATGACTAAAAACAGCTGACCATCAAAACTTTAGACAACTGAGAAATGAAACTAAGAAAGCTATACTGTCTGATAAAAGAAACTACTACTTACAGTTCCAGCAAACTAAACATAATAACCCACAAAAATTCTGGGCAAGTATTAACCAACTATTACACCCAGGTCACTCCATTACACCTAACCCACAAGGCACAGACCAGGAGAACCCAAAGCACACTGCCAATGCCTTCAATACTTTTTTCACTGAGGCCATTCAATCACTTGCCAGTCACCTATCACCTAATAATTTCACTTTACCTATCTCTAACACAACTCCACCCCCTCCTTTTCTCTTCCAACCCGTCACTACAACATATATTCTTTCTCTTATCCAAAAACTTAAACCTTGCTCTCCTTCAGCAGATCAATTACCAGCTGAATATCTACAGAAATCAGCCAAATCCATAGCCTATCCCATTTCCATTCTGATTAACAGAACCAATAGTGAAGGACACATCCCTAGCATCTGGAAAGTCTCCCACATTATCCCCCTTCATAAAGGTGGAAAATCTACTGATTTCTCCAACTACCGTCCCATAGCCCTACTTTCACCTTTGGCAAAACTAATGGAAAAATGCATCCATAAGCAACTGCTAGACCACCTAATCCAAAATAACTTACTTTCCAGCTGTCAACATGGTTTCAGACCATCCCACAGCACTACTACTGCCCTCCTTTCCTTTACTGACTGTATTAACAAAAACCGAAATGCCAATATGCTCTCCTCAGCACTATTTATCGATCTGTCCAAGGCATTTGATATGGTTAATCACCAAATACTTATAAATATCCTCAAATCCCTCTCACTAGATACACTCACTATTAAATGGTTCCAATCCTATTTAGATAACAGACAACAGGCAGTACTTTAGCACAACACTCTATCAACCCACCTGCCCATTAACATTGGTGTCCCTCAAGGGTCCATATTAGGTCCTCTTCTTTTCTCCATATTTATCAATGACCTTCATCTAGCAATCCCCAAGCTACATGTGTTCAATGCTGATGATTCTACACTTATATGTACAGCCACATCAACTTCTAAACTTCACTCCCTTACCCAAGAAGTATTTAATACAGTAGAACAATGGTTTACACAACATTGCCTTCTGTTGGACCCCAAAAAAACAAAACTCCTCCTTTTCAATCCTACTCGTAAGAATGTCCCAATAGATTTCTCAGTAATATCCACAAATGGTACTCCCATATCACCTGACCCAACTACTAAACTACTCGGTATTACCATAGACAACAATCTTAACTTTGACACACATATCAACAATACGATAAAAACCGTCAATAAAAAGCTAGGCTCTCTCTACAGAATCAAACCATTCCTTTCACCAACAGTCAGAAAAACTATTGCTCACACCCATCTAATCTCTACACTCCTCTATGCCTCACCCATATTTACTAATTTATCTAAAAATAACCTAGCCAAACTGGATATCTCCTACAATGACATTGCCAGGTTTGCTACTGGCAACCTATTCAGAACCCACCACTGCTATAATCTTAAGCAGCTTGAATGGCTAGAAATTCAGAATCTGCTTAAATTCCACCAACTAACCATTGCCCATAAGACTCTTTACCAACCTTCCAGTACTCCTATATTAACTAACCTCATCTATCCCTATAAGAATCTGGATTCCTTGCGCTCATCACACAAACTTCTTGTAAACACCTCTAAATCTAATAACAAGGCTGGGGACTCTCTTTTCAGCAACACTGTTGGAAAATCCTGGAACCTTCTCCCCAGTGAACTTTCTTCAGTTTCCTCCACATCTCTTTTCAAAAACAAACTGAAACTTTTCCTAAGAACACACTGGCTATGCCCCTGTACTAAACCTGACTGATCACTTTTTCTACTCATAACAGGTACTGCCTACCCACTATTTCCCTATAACTAGCTCTACCTTCCTTCTTGCCACTTTACCTTTTTGCTATGCCTTACCCTTCTGTTCATGCCCTAAGCTTACTCTTAGTGTGGAAACTCTTTAATATATATAAAAGACACTTATGCCTCTTTTAATTTGACTTTCTGTATTCTATCTGCAATCTGAACTGTACCTGCCTACTGCACTGCAAAGTATTTCTGTCCTCTCTGTAATTTTGTCCACTACTTGCCTTCGGCACTGTGATGTATTTCTGTCCTCTTTGATTTTTCCAGCCTAACTTCTAATACTCTCTGTAAATATAAAGGTTTTATTTTCCTGTTATCCCAGACCTATTTCTTCCCAGTCTATAGTATAATATTAGTCCTATTTTTAGTATTGTACTCAAATTTTTAAAATGGGAGGTACTTAGACCTCTATGATAATTTATGTATTAACCTGTAACAACATTGTTTGTAAAAATATTTTATTTTGCTATTTTGTTCTGCACGGAGCTTATCTCCCCGGGCCTCTGCTGAAAATGGATATGTATCCAGTTGGACTAGCCCAGTCAACAAATGTAAAATAAATAAAATAAATAAAATAAAAAAAAATTCAGCTGCAGGGTATCTTAATTATCAGTTTTACAGTGAGTACTGAAATTGTGGGGCCTTTGGTGTTGAATTATGCTTGCCTGCCTTGATTCATCTGTTGCCCTTTAATTCACTTTTCAACCCAAATCCCCTCCCATTGCCAGGCATGCATCCAGCTGCCGGCTTTCTTGTTTTGTACTTTCCCTACCTAGGAATGCATTGCAAAATGTCTTATGCAGCTGATCTACTGCAATTTTGCTTTGTTCTGCTGTGATAGTACTGTTTTCTTTGCAGTACGGCACCTCCCCTTTCCTGTTCTGCAGGTAGCTGCTCGCAGCCTTGTTAGCTGTTGTCAATGGCCCACTGTGGGGTCCTAGGTGTTACTTACTCATTTGTACTCCAGTTTCCATGCTGCAGCATTTCCTTATTTTTTTCCCGTATCCTTCCTGTTTCCGCTCTGGTGCGCACCATGCACAGCCATTTAATGGGTTTACAGTACATTTTCATCCATGTTCACATGCACATTTGGTTACCTTGTGTGCTTTCAGCTAAGCAAAGCTATGGCTACTTCAACACACCCCTATCCTGCAGCTTTGCTTAGCAACAGGCAAACCGGTTTAGCAATGCTCCAATGTGCTTACAGCAAAGGTGGCACACACCTCTCTTGATGTCATCTTTATCTCCAGGGCACACCTCGGTGTTGTAATGCTACATTTTGAGGTACATCCTTACACCGGCGGGGAATTTGTTATTCACTATTACTCCTCTCATTTTCATGGCATTGCCTACTAATTCCTAGTTACCACGCAGAACACTGTCACAGCCCCTTAGCAATCCTTGCGCCATGGTGTGGTGTAGCATGCTTGCCATTGACTATTATGGGAAAATTATGAAAAGTGTTACATTGCAGTTTTATTCCATATAATTCTATTTTCATTATGATCCCGTTTGTGCACCGATGCCCTGCACTTTAACTTCGCGTTAGTGTGGGCATAACATTAAATGTTCTTTTTTTCATTTTGTGCATTTTTTTTATGCCAATGGCTATATATTTAGCCATTGGCATATATTAATAGTATAATACATGTCTGCTGTCATGGCTCCGATTTTATGTTTGCAAAAATGTAAACCGTATTTTTTTTCTGTTTACATTTCTGCATGCTTACACTAAGCCTGCACCACTTCCTGAATCACTATATACCTTCATTTGCATGCTACACTGCTGCACATGGAAGCTGTGCGGGCGTAGCATATGCAGGTAGTGCACATGGAAACAGCTCGTACCTGAATCTCTCGGCAGCCATATTTGGTGTTAGATCGCCGACGCTACGCCTGCACCTGGCGCAAGCTTCATGAATCCCAGGGTATGAGTTAGTCCAAGAACTTTTACCATATAGCAGTTCTCTTGTACATTATTTTACAACTGCGAGCAATACTACAGGTATAACATCAACCTATAGAATGATAACAATTTACTCTACTATACCTTATATGCATATGTACAAATATTTTCCCTTAATTATTGTGGTTACTAATCTCAACTAAGTAATGTGTTTACTATCCTTATATAATTAGCATTCAACATACTGTTTATGATAGGATATCAATTAATGCTTTGCAGTACCTCTGATAGTAGGTTTGGTTCTTCTGACTTTTTGTATAAAGCTTTTTGTCCAATATATGTTTTTTCGCCATGCTTTTATATTATGACCAGGTTAGTCTTGATCTGTATATCCAGTTTTTTGCTATGCAAGCTTTTAATAGGGTGCATAGTGCTACTATAATGTGGTTAGAGAAATAATTATTATTGCATTTAACATCTTGATAGTTGTTAATCTCCTGAACAGAGAGGCCCAATTTTGACAGCTATGCATCCAAATGTATTGCATGTTTCATAAAAATGGTAGGTTCTCCTTATCCATAGCATCATTTTTTTCAGACTTATTGAGCTGTCAGGTACTTTAGTGATGGCTTGCTCTAGACAAAGGGTAGTGTGCACCATGTTGCTTACAGCTCTTTCATTGCTTGTTTAACTGGAAACACTTCTGTTTTCAAGAAATTAATACTTAAATCTAGCATCATTAACTAAAGGCATAAAAAGTCCCACAATTGTAATAGCACTTTTACTTTGCTTTGATAAACTAGTCAAGAATTGCTAAGTCATAAAACAAATCAAAGCCTTCCCAAGCAAATACGTCAGGCAGTACTTCTTTTAGATTTGGATGAAATAAAAAGGCTTTCAAATGAATACTGGTTCACTGAGTTTAAAAAGAAAAGATGATTGCTGCAGATCTAGCAGATGAACTGGATATAGAGCTCAATTTTTCTGAAGAGAATGAAGTGAAACCTAAAAAAAGCCGGGTGTTAAGCAGAGGCTACATGTTTAATGAACCCTAAACATAATTTCAAAGTTTATGTTTTGTGTCATTATTAAATAACAGTATTACTTGACTTGTTTCTCTCAGTGCTGTGTTTTAGTTCCTGTATAACTTATCTCCCTTTAGCACTGGCTGACAATATGAAATTAATAATTTTCTGTAAATATCTACAGACCATTTTAACACATAATGACACTGCTGACATTTATGTAATTGACCTCTTTGAAGATTAAAAAACTTCCATATTATTCTGGTAGGCTTGATAATATGGGGCATACTGAATTTAATGAAGAAAGCAAGTTTGAGATCTTCACACAAATAGTCTTTTTGTGGATTTTCATAGTTTCCCAGTTACAGTATTATCTGGAAAAAGAAGTTTCTACAAACTGATATTGATAAAAACTCACCTAAGGAGCACCAGTCTTCAAGAAATAATTGGTTTGGCAATGGTTTCACTTAATAATGATAGGTATTCTGAGTTAGAAGCACTGATGTAATGAATCAGTCTGCATGGTATAATGAATGAAAAATATTACTACTTTTACCATTTCGATATCTGCCCAAACCTTTGCCCTGCCTCATTCCTACAAGCATTTCATAAATTATGTTTTGATCTATTGTAATCCCCATACATGCAACTACAACAAAGGCTAAATGACACCCATATAGTGACATAGTAACCATTTATTTAACAATAACACAGTTCTCACAGTTCTAAATAAAATATGGAAATCGAGTCATACTGTACCAAAGCTGAATATGATCTGCTTCTCTTTTTTGAGAACAGACTACAGACAGATAAGCCTGGCATGACAAATGAACATGATTTATCTTTTATCCTGTGCTATGCATTAACCCTGACAACTGGCATTATTGGATATGGCATATGAACAGCTGTATAACAGATTGTGTTATTTTTCTGAACTGCCTTACTGTTATGAATCTAAAAAAATCACACACACAAAAAATGAAAATATACTTGTTGCAGATCATTATTTGTATATGTAGAGAATATTAGAAGCAAATAAGATTTCAGAAGTGTATTTCACATTCTGTTCTAAGTCAGCTGCCTATAATAGTATTATTATTTGTCAGTGCTTTCTTTAGTGCCCAGCTGACAAGCAATACCTTTAGCACACAAAAAGTGAATGTCAAGCAGCTTGTATTACTGAACCTGGCATCTGTTCTCACTTTAGAAGGAGACACAACCCTGTTTTCCCAGACAAGATTTTTTTTTGATACAGATGTAGAGAATTAGATAAAAACAATGAATGACATTATGCATGGTTAAATCAAATTTTCACATACGGTTTCAGATTGATGGCATTATTTTAAAATTACAAGTAATGAATGACAGTGGAGAATATCAATTACTAACTGTTTTTGTTACTATGGCATGTTAGTCTTTCTTCATAATCAGATATTTATATTATTAATTGTTTAACATTTATTGAATTCATAGTTTAGTAAACTAATAAGTTACAAGAATTATAAGCATAGCAAAAGTATTTTAATAAAGTACTACATACTGTTTATACAAACATAAATAAAAATCCTCTAAAGAAGAAGTTTTCAATATATCTAGTAAACATTTTAGAGACATCTAAATAACTGTCTCTTTTTATTATGCCTTAACTCAACATATTTGATGTTCTATTACATGGGTTTGTTTAGCTCCATGACTGATAAAATATCATGCTGACAATAATCTCCTTAGGTCACAAGCCATATCATTCTATTAGACACCATGGTATCTCAATAAAAAATGCCTATCATTGTAGTGCTGCCCAGATGGGAAACAATAATAATCTGATATGATATTTGCCAATATGGCATGCTATTTAGATAACAACTACATTTATATGCAAAGTCTAAAAAAAAATATATATATATATATATATATATATATATATATATATATATATATATATATATATCTATAAATGAGAAAATGTCAATTTTGATGAAAGAGGCATACTGGAAAATGTTATTAAAGTGGGCATCTGCATATTTTATTAACTTCAGGACACCAATTTAGATTCATAAATGTATGAAATAGCATGCAGAAGGATTACACTGTTAGAAAAAAGTGTACTTTCTGGGCCAATAAGCAAAAACACCAAAGAGCAGCATAAGCAGGGTAAAGAAATCATAAGCTATCAAGCAAGAAAGCATGGTATAAAAGAGCTTTTATACTTACCAATAGTGGAAGTTACTCAGGGATTTATTCTCAGGCATCCAGATTAAGCCTCAATTATAAAATCTGAGGACTCAGAGATACTGGTGAGGAAGGAATAAATCCAACACAACTTCCCTGTATAGGCATTGCAGTTATTTATCTCATGGTGAGTGCTAAAGTTTACATTTTAAGTGGTGCAGGAGCCACAGTGTTCAAGTACTAAGCAATGCATATCTGCTTACATTACAAGACTTGGAAGCCATCAAACTTGAATGTGAGTAGATAAGTTTAATTTCCTATTTCTGTACTTTATTCTTTAAGATGGGCAGCATTATTTCTGTTAATATGGGAGGACAGAATTCACTTTTCCGCCATTCACAGAAATCTGGGCAACTACTGGTTCTTCATAGGGATGAAATCTGTGAATAGCTGGTAAGTAGTATTAATTATGCCACTATAGCTAAATCAATCAATCACAGCATAAATAACGGCTCCTATTTGTTTTTCTGTGTCAGACTTGGAAATAGCTTCATATGTTGTTTAGACTAGTTTGTTATTGTAAATTAGTAAAGTTTGCTTTTATATAGATGTTATGGCAGTTGCATTTTTTCAGGTTATTCTTTGTGTTTTCAGGGAAATGTATGAGGGATTACGTAAATCTGTCACTTGACTGACCTAAGAGTCCTACAGTTCCTTCTGCTGTTTAATCACAATTGTCCCTAACTTTACTATTAGAATCGGAATTGTAAAATTGCCTAATATATAATGTTAGAAAGTAAATAGTTTAACACTTATTGCAATATATAACTATATATATATATATATATATATATATATATATATATATATATATATATATATATATATATATATATATATATATATATATATATATATATATATATATATATAAACTGATCAGTCACAGCATGAAGTTATGGGAAAGAGTAGTGGAAGCTGTGGTATTGTATGAGGAAGTCGGGAGTGTCAGAGAAGTATGCAAGAGTTGTACAGGATATGTAGGGTAGTGTGACAGCAGTGAGGTCTGCAGTGGGAGTGACAGATGCGTTTAAGGTGGAGGTGGGATTACATCAAGGATCAGCTCTTTCTTATTTGCAATGGTGATGGGTTGACAGATGAGATCAGACAGGAGTCCCCATGAAATATAATATTTGCAGATGACATTGTGATCTGTATTGAGAGTAGGGAACAGGTGGAGGAGACCCCGGAGAGGTGGAGATATGCTCTAGAGAGAAGAGGAATGAAGGTCAGCAGAACTAAGACAGAATATGTGTGTGTGAATGAGAGGGAGGATAGAGGAATGGTGGGGATGCAGGGAGTAGAGGTGGTGAAGGTGAATGAGTTAAAGTACTTGGGATCAACAGTTCAGAGTAATGGTGAGTGTGGAAGAGAGATGAAGAAGAGAGTACAGACAGGATAGAGTGGGTGGAGAAGAGTGTCAGGAGTGATTTGTGACAGACGAGTACCAGTAAGTGTGAAAGGGAAGGTCTACAAGAGGGTAGTGAGACCAGCTATGTTATATGGGTTGGAGATAGTGGCATTGACAAAAAGGCAGGAGTCAGCACTTGACGTAGCAGAGTTGAAGATTTTAAGATTTGCACTGGGTGTGATGAGGATGGACAGGATTAGGAATAAGTATATTAGAGGGTCAGCCCAGGTGGAAGGATTGGAGACAAAGCCAGAGAGGCAAGATTACGTTGGTTTGGACATGTGCTGAGGAGGGATGCAGAGTATATTGGGAAAAAGATGCTAAGGATGAAGCTGCCAGGTAACAAGGAAAAGTGGAAGGCCTAAGATAAGGTTTATGGATGTGGTGAGAGAGGACATGCAGGTGGTTGGTGTGACAGAGCAAGATGCAGAAGACAGGAAGAAATGGAAACAATTGATCTGCTGTGGCGACCCTTAACGGGAGCAGCCGAAAGAAGAAGAAGATATATATATATATATATATATATATATATATATATATATATATATATATATACATGGGTTCCCTTTTTAATTTCAAAATACTGAAATCCCGAATTTCAGTATTTCGAAATTACAATACCGGCAAACCAGAAGCGCGAAATTCAAAATCCCGAAGTACGGAGATTTTGAATTAATGCTTCTGATGTTGTGGTGTGTGAATGGTAAGATGTGAGTTTGGGTATGCATGTATGTGTATGTCTGTTGGTTAGGGGCTTTAGTGTCTGTCAGTGTGTGCTTTGACTGTGATGTGTGTGTGCGAGTGTGTGTTTAATGTGTGGAAGTGAATTGCTTGCATGTGTCTGATTTTGCAATCTTGGAGTTAGTATATATAAGTAGGGGTGGTGTCCTCCACATGGGGTGCAGGGGGGCTTTCCCCTCTGCTTATCTGTAGTGTAGGATATTATATTTGAGTTGGGGGGAAGTGGTGTGTGTTTGTGTGTGCTGTATCTGTAGCATAGCTTCGGATTATTGAATTTCACGGTTTTAGGGTTTCAGTGTTTGGTGTCTTCGGCTATGTAATTTCGAAATACTGAAATTCGGGACTTCAGTATTTTGAAATTACATAGTGAATCCATATATATATATATATATATATATATATATATATATATATATATATATATATATGGGTTCATAGGTAGGTACTAGGCTATTGGCCCTAGGGCCTTTATAAGCCTAGCCAAACGGTACCCTGGCTTTCGCAACCCAAGAAAATTATTTTCCTGTGCCCCTGTCAAGCAGAGCCACAGAAGTGATGCCCGGGGTGAATTTCCTATCTCCCATCCAATCATCAAGATTTTTCTTGAAGAGTGCTAATGGGGAGCTTTGTTAAATATAGATAGGTAGTTTGTTCCAGAGTATTGGAAGTCTCTGGGACAGGAATCTATCCCTCCAGCATATTGTGTTTATTGTGGTGAAAAGGTTTAGGTCCCTAGAGTGTGTAGCTCGGAGGGATTGGGATTTTTTTAAGTGGAGCATGTCCAACAGCTCTGGGTTTGACATAGCTTTGTATGTTAGGCAGAGATGGCCTCTGAGTAGGCGATATGCGACGGAGTAAAGCTGGAGTTTTTTGAGACAGTCTGCATAGGGCATCTGTTTGAGGCCGGTAATCCTCTCTGTGAGGTATTTATGTGGCCTTTCCAGTTGTTGTAGATGTCTTGTGAGGTACATACTAAAAGGGGTGTTGTACTCTATATTGGGTCTAATGTGTGACAAGTAGAGGGGAACAATGACCTCTTTTTTCCTGGATGAGAAACCTTTTGTGATGAGGTGTGTCACATAGAAGGATTTCCTGACTACTATGGTGATGTGATTATCAAAGGAGAGACTACTGTCCACCTGTGTCCCAAGGTCTCTTATTACACTTTCAGTGTTAAGTAGACTACTACCTATGTGGTAGTTCATAGGTACAGAGTTTTTACCAAAAGGGATGACAATGCACTTTTTGGCATTGAGCTTGAGGTCATGGCTTTGACACCAGGCATCTGTCTCAGTGAGGCCTTTTGTAGGATGTCCACATCGTTAGGAGTTTTGATTATGGTTCCTAGTTTGCAGTCATCTGCGAACTTCATTAGCCAAAGACCTTCTGTGTTAGCCTGTATTTCAGAGAAGTAGATAACAAACAGGAGAGGACCTAGGACTGAACCCTATGGTACTCCGCTTGTCACTGGTCTGAAGTTGGATTTCAGTATATATATATATATATATATATATATATATATATATTAATATGTAATTTCCTTCAATGAGCTATGGCATAAAGTAACATAAAACTTACTAAAAGTTTAATAAAATAAAATTTTGGAGAAACAGGGAGTGCATAAGGGAAAAATACAGAGACAGAATGTGAAGGACAGATAGCATACAGAAGAGGCAATAATGTTATCAATATGCAAATATTCACAATACTTTGTAGCAAGTTATATCAACCAGCAAACTGTGGCAGTACAAGCCAACTGGTCATAAATCAAGTAAGCAGAACAAATTAATACAACACAATAGGGCTTAGGTAAGTACAGTGTTGTACCACACAGAACAACAAACATCAGCAAGTGTGTGTGTGTGTGTGTGTGTGTGTGTGTGTGTGTATATATATATATCACACACACACGCACACACACACACACATATATATATATATATATATATATATATATATATATATATATATATATATATATATATATATATAAATATATATATATATATATATATATATATATATATATATATATATATATATATATATGGGTCTACCTGATAAGACTGAAAAGCCAAAGTTTCAAATCCAACAAGACCAAGATGAAACTGCTGAAACTTCATATGAACAAACACCCAGAACACTGAGAAACAAACTCCGGGTAAGTAACCACTTGTCCTTCAAGGTGAACTTTGCCCCCCCCTCCCCCCACTGCAGTCTCACAGTTAGTATATTTAGTTAGGGGGGTGTGGAGGGCACAACATCATATCTCTCATATAAATAATGGGTCTATATTATAAAGACGAATGTTCAGGGTGTCAAACACCTAAACGGTGACACCTAAACAGCGAAAGCTGAAAACCGCGAATGCCCACTTCCACAAATTTTTTCACAGGTAAAAAATTTGCTAGTCTGGCAGATAATAAAACAAACTTTCAACTCTAATCAAGTGGGGGGCTTTGCCGCCCACTCCCCTCAACTAAATATACCAACTCCAAGATCACTCTACATTGGGTAAAAGGACAAATTCCCGTAAATGGCCAAGCAGATTTTTTCCCTGTGAAAAAATTAATGGAAATGCCCTTTCACGGTTTTCGGCTTTCACTGTTTAGCTGTTGACGTTTGGGTGTTCAACAATCTGAATGTTCATCTTTATAATATAGACCCATAAATAACTAATTAGTGAAGGGCATACAGTTACATAATGCTTGATTCAGTGGATAATTTCATAGATTCATAGCTAATTACGTTTGCAATGGGTATGGTCACATAATTTCATAGGTTCATAGGTTGGTAGTAGGCTATCAGCCCTAGGGCCTATACAAGCCTAGCCATAACAATCCCCTGGCTATTTCATCCCACACTTTTTACTTCTCTGGACCCCTGTCTAGCAGGGTGACTGACGTGATCCCCAAGGTGAATTTCTTTTCTCCCATCCAATCGTCAAGGTTCCTTTTGAAGAGGGCCAAAGAGGCACTCTGCTTGACATGTATGGGCAGTCTATTCCAGAGTCTGGGGAGTTTCTGGGTCAGGAACCTATCCCTCCAGCATGTTTTGTTTATTGTGATGACAAGGTTTAGATCCCTGGAGTGTGTGGCTCTGAGGGATTGGGATTTCTTTAAGTGTAGCATGTCCAACAGCTCTGGGTTTGACATGGCCTTGTATGTTAAGCAGAGATCGCCTCTGAGTAGATGATATGTGACAGAGTATAACTGGAGTTTTTTAAGGCAGTCAGCATAGGGCATCTGCTTTAGGCCTGTGATTCTTTTAGTGAGGTATTTCTGTGGCCTTTCCAGTTGTTGCAGGTTTCTTGAGAGGTACATACCAAATGGGGCGCTGTATTCTATAATGGGTCTAATGAGGGATGAGTACAGTGGGAAAGTGACCTCCTTTTTTCTGGATGGAAAACCCCTAGTGATGAAGTGTGCCACATAGAAGGATTTCCTGAATGTTGTGGTGATGTGGTTATCAAAGGTGATAACACTGTCCACCTGTGTCCCTAAGTCTCTTATCACACTTTTGGTGTTTATTCTACTGCCGTCTATGTGGTAATTCATGGGTACATGTTTTTTTCCCAAAGGGGATAACTATACATTTCTTGGCATTGAGCTGGAGCCCATGACTCTGGCACCATGCATCTGTTTCTGTAATTCCCATTTGTGGAGTATCCACATCATTTGGAGATTCAATAATGGCTCCCAGTTTGCAGTCATCTGCGAACTTTGTTAGCCAGAGTCCAAATCCTTTAGTATTGACCTGTACTTCAGAGAAGTAGACGCCAAACAAGAATGGTCCCAGGACTGACCCCTGAGGTACTCCACTTGTCACATGCCTAGAGCTGGATTTGGAGTCAGCTACTTTTACAGTGTGGGTTCTGCCAGTAAGCCAGTTGGCAACCCATTGAGTGACACAAGGATCAATGCCCAACTTAGTAAGATTATCTATGATTCCAGAGTGGGGATGATGTCAAAGGCCTTGGTGAGGCCAGATAGGCTGTGTGGACAGCCTTACCCTCACCCACGGCTCTGGAGACTGATTCAAAGAAGTCAGTCAGGTTCAGGAGACAAGATCGGCCATTCATGAACCAAAACTGGGTGGGGTCCAGTGTTTGAAGCTTGCCAAGGTCTTTGTTTATAAGTTCCATGATAATACATTCCATGGCCTTGCAGATTAGGCTCGTCAGACTGATGGGGTCATAGTTCCTGGGATCCAAGGTGGCTTCCCCCTTGTGGAGTGGGATAACTGTAGCTGTGCACCACTCAGTGGGCATGAAGCCTGAGGTGAGGCTATGATTAAACATGACACTTAGGTGAGGTGCCAGTTCATCTTGTACTTCATGTAGTACACAGCCTGGGATGTCACCTGGTCCCATGGATGCTGTATTCGTAGCTTAAGAGAGTGTTTTTTTACCTGTGTGGCCATTATTATCGGAATTTGGCAATCTTCCGGTATTGAGATGGGCCATTTGGGGGGTGAGGGGGGGGTGAAGTTTGCACTGAATCGATCTGCCAGGATATTGGCAATATCCTTGGGATCAGTATATGTAATGCTATTCTGTTGTAGCTCAGAGCAGATCTGAGTATTGCTATTTAGATTCTTGACATAGTTATAGAAAGCCTTGTGGTTGTCTTTGGAATCTTTGGAGGATTTTATGAGGGATCTCAGCTTCTTACTGAGGCTGGTAAGGGACTTTTTTTCATCCTGGGATTTTCCTCTTTTCTGCAACAGTTTCTTCCTTTTGTTGTAACATTTGTTTCTGGCAGGGGACCACCAGATTGGTTTCATTGTTTTTGAGGAGAGCATTTTGGTTCTATTTGGGATGGCACGATTCATGCATGAGTGGATGTGCTCGTACAATGTCTTAGTGTAGGACTCAGCAGTTGAACTTTCAGTTCCCGTCTGCAGTCGTGTCATGAAGTTTGTCACTTCTGACTTGGGTAGCATGAAGTTGGCTTTGGAGAAGTCTTTTATGGAGGTTTCCTTACTGGGGTGGGGGGATGGGGGAGGGATGTGGATGTTAAGGATGATTAGCTTATGGCCTGACCTGACCAACGAGGGGGTGATCATAGGTGTGGAGCATCAATTTCCCATGTTGGTAATGACCAGGTATAGGATATTGGAGCCCCTGGTGGGACAATGGATTAGTTTATCCAGGGCATTGGAATTTATGAATTCCAAGAACCGTTGGGCAAAGGTGTTGGTACACGAGTATTTTTCCCAGTTAATGGCAGGGTAGTTGGTCACCTAGTATTAGGGTGTTTGGTTGTGTTTTAATATTTTCCAGTATGTTTAGAAAGGTGTAGTGAGAATCTTGGGGCATGGTGGTGGATCTATAAACATCTGGTGTAAATATTAAATCCAAGCTAAATGAAGCACAGTGATAAATAATGTAACGGATTGCATATAATGAAAACATAATGTACAGCACCAGTGTGTGTAATTGGACCACCACTGTGCACTTTTCTTATAGTAAGACATACAGCAAACACTTGCTGTACAGTAAAATAACACAGCAATTAAACACAGCTAAGTATAGTAGCACCACACAATATTCAGTAAACCAGTGATTGATGTTCTTTTGCATCATGATGTTGTATAGATGCAAGGGGTAATACACTTCATATAGATATATGTATAACATTGTTATTTCTACAGCATGATGTGGTATACACATGGAAGGTAACGGACTGAACATAGAATATGTGACATAGTTACTTCAAGATTTTATTTTATTTATTTACTTTTCCTTTGGTGGCTGGGTTAGTACCACTAGGTTAGTAACCTCTTTTCATGGGAGAACTGAGGAGGCATTGAAACTAATGATGGTATAGATGCAGAGAGTAATACACAGTTTCTCGTGTACCAGGATATGGTATAGGCATATGTAACATGGTTATTTTTCCATCATGATGATCAAAGAACCAGATAGAGAACTACTGTATACTGCACTGTGCAAGTATTAGTGACTTTAATATAAATGAGTTACTGTACATGGCAATAGTGCAAAACAATCTTTTAAGCTATAAGTCACATGTGCACACTTATGCACTTTGGAATTTTGGCATTGTTCATATACATTTATGAGTTAACTCTTAGCAGTAATATGAATAATATATTATGCCATAAGTTTAACACGTACACAACTCTCGCTGTATTTTATTTCTGTGCAGAAGAATGAAGCAGAACATTACAATATTTTTGGCTACTTGGTAGAATGATGAATTCTTTCAAAAAGCTATTCAATTGAAAGTGGCATGCATTATGAATCCTTCTGGACTAATCCAGCCTTTGCATCCTGGCACATAGCGCTATAATCATATTTTTAATAATTAAGGTGCAAGGCAAAGCAATGCCATTTCAACATAAGCATTGTTTCACTAGTTACAACATTCATCCAAACACGAAAGTTACTCTGTATAATATTCTGCATATACATACAAATGGGAACATCCTGCTGACAGAGATCATTCATTTTCAATATTTCAGTGACACCTCACATGCTTCTAAAATATCCGTAAACCATCTTTTTTTAATAAACTTGTGTTCTAGAGGCAAACTTCAGTAGAATGCAAATTTTGACATTGTATTCACTTGGATCACAAAATTATTGTCATGCACTTCAGAAAAATATATTTCTGAAAAAGAAATAGCAAGAAGTTCAATTGAATAGCATTACTGCATCAGTTATTAACAATTACTGTCAAGAAATAGTAACCTGCCTCCTCCATACTCTACAAAATGGGAAGATTTTATGACAGTGGTTTTCAGTGAGGCAATTAGATTTCAAACTTATACAATGAAAACAAGAAACTAATAATTTAGGTAATCAAATTTATATAGCATCAGGTAGGAAGATTCAAAATCTTGATACAGAATACAGCTCCATACCAAGGTGGAGCCGAGACCCATTAATATGAGGCAGATAATGTGCACATATCATGATCACTTTAATATGAGGCAGATAATATGCACATGTCATGATAACTAACATGCTATGTGACTGGCACTTTGCACATATTCATGAGCCATGCATAATAACCAACATGTAATAGAAAGTCTGTATTCACTGACACAACTGCCTAGTGTATGTGCTGCATTCTTAAAACATATTTTGCATGTTATCATCTGTATTGTCAAGAACTATTGCAAAAGCCTAAACATATCAAGCATATCTCTGATTGCACTGACATATTTTCTAGGTGCCATTTGACTTTCAATGAGATAAAAGGACTATGAACAGTGCATGATTACATAGCACTTAATAAATATCAGTCATGCATAGTGCTCTGTTCATAGATATAGCCAACATATGAGTGAATGAAATCCTGTTAAAATACAACACATATTAACAATTGTCACCACATCCTTTGCTAGAGTGGCCAACATCAGAGCATGTGATATATCCACACAGACAGATGGACAAACACATACACACACCCACGCACACACACGCATGCACACATGCACACATGCACCCACGCACCCCCCCCCACACACACACACACACAAAGAAATACACAAACACACTAGCGCAAAGCCATAAAATCCATGCCTGCACTTGCTATAAAACAAAGCAGATAAAAGAAAAGTTAACGAATGACAGACATTTGAACAGTAGTTGCTTTAGGTATAAAATAAACATTATTTAAACTAAATTATATGTATTCACAGCAAAAAAAAAACCTCAGTCTTCAGGGTAAAGTGCCTCTGCAGTACAAGAGGAAAATTATAGAGCATAAACCCAAAGGCACACCACTGGCTCGGATAGCAAATGAAGCTCTTTATTATTCGTTTGCTATCCAAGCCAGTGGTGTGCCTTTGGGTTTATGCTCTATAAATTATATGTATAACAAAACTCAAACTGCAGAAACATTTTAAGAATCTATACAAAAATATCTTTAAGCCCTCATCTGTAAGGTCTGGAAACATCATGCATCGGTGCTGTCTAGTTAGGCAGTAGTCACTAGTTACAGAGGAGCAGTAGTGAGGTGTTATTGTCACACTTACCACCCCTCAAATGAATAAAGTCCTGATACAGCTAACACAGGTACACAGTATGGGAAAGTGAATGCTGAATAGACACACATGACCCAGTAGATGTTGGGATGCTAAGTCTAGTGAGTGGCAATGGTACAGCTTCTGTGAAAGAGGAGGAGGAGGAGGAGGAGGATAGTGTAGGTGAGAAACCTTTCATTAATATCATGTGAACCAAGATATATGACCTTCACACAGGGTGCAAAGATCATGCATCTCTTGATGCCATAGCTCTGCCATGAAATCACAAAGCCCCTTTTCCATCCCCCTGTGGTTTTTGAAATAGGATGGGTCCTCAAGATGGGAAAGGTAGCAATGGAAAGACAGCATACTTTAATTTATCTTCTGCTGCACTGACACAACCACAATCTCTCTTATTACATACATTCATTTGCCTTTTTCTCTAAAGCTTGATCTGAAAGACATCAGTGAGTAACCTCATCAGAACATGTGCATATTCTGTCTATGGCTGTGGTCATGCTGTGCTATATAAATGTACACCAGCGTATGCTACTAATATTTGACACGTGTTACCTATAGTATGCTCACCAATATTACAATTTGCAAAATGGTATTAGAAATCAATTTTTCTTAGCCTGCAATTATATAATGTGGCCAAAGCATACCATTTCATTATATTTGTATATTCCTGAATTAATGAAAGACAACATCATGCTAAAGTAAATGTACTGCACTGTTTGGTGAGTAACAGTGACCTGTCAGTCATGACAATGTCATTGTTGCTTGAATTATAGTATATTAATTATGAAAAGGAGGACCAGGCAGCTTTTAGCAAAGACTAAAGTCCACAAAATGCTGAAACTGTTTTAATGTATGACTAGTTTATTAAAAACAAGACACATTTTCATCTTTCTAAAAAGAAAAAAAGAAAAAACAATCTTGAACGTTTTAAAAGTTCCGCTTAAAAACAATTAGAACTTTGGTCCAATCAGCAGGTCTCGTTTAGTTAAATGAGGCTTAATGTTTAAAGTGGTATCAACAACAAAGGATATGTGCTGAAAGTATCAGTTAAAAGATGATAAATATAAATATAAATATAAAAGTATAAATATAAAAGATGCATCTCTGAAAATCCAAACACAAGTCCAGTGTTCAAAAGACAAGACAAATATTTTGTCAACTTTGACAACCATAATCAAACCAGCTACTATAATCCATAATAAAACAATGGAAGCTAGTTTGTAACAATGTTCCTATTTTACACAAAATGAAAGAAGGAACAAGTAATTATCTGCTGTGTGTGGAGATTTTTTTTTTCGTTTATTTTTCCTAGTATATCAATTATGTGCATATGTATAAAAACACTAAGTCTGATATAGGTAGTCTCAATCAGTGAGCATAGAAGTGTGGGTATAGGAGTTAAAAAAACTAGGTAGATAATATATTCAAATGTTCTGGTAATTCTCCTCTGACTCCTGCATCATGAGTACAGACAGGAAAGTGGCTTACAACTTAGCATATAACAAATGTTTTTGTTAAATGGATAAAATAAAATATGCAGATTGCACTCGCTTCCTGCATCAGCAAAAATAACAATAGGACTGTATGGCATTCATGCAAAATCAAACATATGAAGTCTGCATATCTACTTAGCTAATCCTTGAAGTGAATATGTTAAAAGCTGGAGAAATCTACGCATTTGTACCATTCCCATAGAAGGCCTACAATATTCTGCTATAGTCCCATATGTCTTTGAGTCTGATAATCTAAGGCCTGGTATGTAGCAGCAGTATGGCAGCTCCAACAAACATTCGTTACGATGTGCATCCAAATCCAAAAGGAACAGTGCAGCAATGCATATTTCTGCATCTGCACAAGTTTCTTTGTGGCAATTATAATGCATCACTTATATGATGATGAATTAAGCAACATACCAGACATAATGCATTATACTATGTATGTGTCACTGCATATCCCCAACAAAGCAAAGTTATGTTGTAAACCGTTGCCACATCTGTGACAATGTCATTGATAGGGATCTGCATCCAGTAGATTCACCTGCCATTGTTATTTAGTGATACAACTACTGTATATCTGTACAATGATTTCTCAAAGGTCACCAATATAACTTTATGTACACTTTTAAAGAACCATCTATACATGGCTCCAAAGTCAAATGACACCTGGAAAATGTGTGCATACAGGTCAATACAACTGACAATACAGATGATATCATGCAAAATTTGTTTTAAGCATGCAGTTGTGTCAGTGAAGAAAACTCAAGGCATATTCTAGCAAGATTGCATGTCCAACAGTTGTATCCCATTTAAATTATCTTGAATACACAGCCTCTCCAGGGGAGACCTCAAGCAATACAGATGCCTTGGCAAAGTATTCCAGACTGGAGGCAGTCAGTGGTGGTCTACCCTTCCTCTTCTTCCTCCTGTCTTTCTGAAAAACCATCACCACTGATAGCTATAGAGTGACAGTAGTATGCAGAGACTAGAATATTGCCTGCCTGCTACAACAAATAAAATTTCAACAACCCTTGGCTGTTCCACTCAATTAAAAAACGGTGCATATTAGGAATTATGCAAACTCATGTCAAATACATCCTTTTAACATCTCCCATTAAACATAAGAGCTCAAAGGTATTGTTGCAGACTATTTCATTTTCAAGGCAAAAAATAGCAACTTGCAAAACAGTATAAGGAAACATTAAATATGGTCATGGAGAGTTCTTTCATTTTCTGTGCATCATGAGGAAAGTTTATCAATACTGCTAGTGAGTCAAGGAAGTATGCATAGGTCTGTGTAGGATACAGTCATTATCAGTTACAGAAGATCCCTTTCTGTCTTATTTTTGCCATAGGAAGTTCACCATATGAATGCCCACAGCTGAAGGCCATTAGCGACTGCAGAGACTTGGGACTGTCACATCTGTAATAATGTATCCAAGTTTTTTTTGCTGGTTTGCTGTAAATCATTCTATGAAGCCCCTCCTCTTGACAGTACACTGAATTGCTATTTTGATTATCAGCCACCTTTAGGTACATCACAATGAAGATTTTTAGATACCTGTCATCTTGGGCCATAATGTAATATGAGGAGTGTTAAACACCATCACAGGAAAACTCTCTATAAAATTCTCATAATGACCTAGACATAAGGCATATTGTTACATATGTATGAGTAGCTCATAAACAATTAAGTATTGTGTTTACACATTTTGCTTAAAGCAACTAAAATCGAATTATAAACTAATCTGGTGTGTGCTGTATAGATAAGCTACAGTGTAAATGTTGCTGCTGGTGGCTCGTGTTGTGACGTTTTCAAAATATGCAAATGGCAAGAGTCCCTAGTTTCTCCATTTTCATAATATAACAGCTATATGTCTTCAAGACAGCTGTCAATGAAACTTGCATTGTGTGATGTTTATGTATTGTGGTATAACAGCAATACTAAGGCAAGATACATTGCAATTTATGTGTGTACCACCAAAGCCAGATCATGGTCAAACGGGGCCCTAGGCAGGGTGATGGATCAGGGCCCACCTATACAGGCCCCCCTGCAGTTATTCCAGAGTCACATTACTTGGTTATTTCTCCCCAGTTACCTTAAACACTGTTCATTCCTCTCAGTGTGCCTACTGTTTTCTGCTTTGCTTTCACAATGATTATTTGGATTTAATTTAAAACTTTTATTTCACAGTTTATATTCCAAACACTGATAAGACCTTTGCTAAACAAAGCAATATTGTGTCACAATGAAAACAGACTTAGCATTAAAACTTCTCTGCCCTTGAAACTCACATTCACTGAAAGAGCATTTAAACCCACATTCAAAGAAAGTGCATCTGGCCAGTGGCAGATAGTTTAGCTTTGGGTTGTATTCACATCATAGGCCTCTTGCACAGATTTTTAGAACCATGCATACATGCATGTGTTCTTTGATTCACCTTCCTGATTGTATTAAATTATATTCCTTGTATAACAGAACACCACTTGTTAGAGCGTGTTTTAAATTTGTTGTTTTGAACATTTTTCCAGTAAGCAATGAAAATGAATGTATGAACCAATGATGATAAAACTGCTCAGTTCAGAACATTTCATCAATACACGTCTACTCAAACTTCTGTCATTACAATCCACCAATCTCAGTCAATATGCACAATCTCTATAGAGGTAAAAGTAATCTGAATAATTCCACATTACAGATCTGTAACTAATGAAGAGGTTGCTGCTAGCAAACAACTTTATATTTCAGTGTTTCATCTACAAATTTAGTGCCTGCTTCACTTTAAAAATAAATTGCTTATGTTACATTAAATAAACGGAAAGCTGGTAATATTACAATAAGGAATGGATGGCAAACTGACAACAGGTTCATATTTACTAGGCATCTCATCCAAAAGAGGACACATTCAGGAATACAGCACCACACTCCCCTTAATTACAACACAGTTTCAGCAATCCAGATACATGTCATGAGAATAGAACCCGCACCCTTTCTGCATCAAAAGCAAGTAAGCTACCTGTTGTGCTATTAACAATGCTTTTAAACTTTTTAGCACAATAGTAATACCATTTGTTAAACATCAGTTGCATGTTGTAAACAGACTTAGCATGAGCAGCACTAAACTTCTCTTCCATTAAAGCATTAATTTCCTTATCAAATGCACTTGACACTTGATTTCTTGTAAAATGCACTTGACTCTGAACCATACCTCTGAACCTTGCAGCACAAGAAATCTGGACAAAGCCAAAACTAATAGAGGGACAAAGGCCCAAAACTAGGAACACATTTTAAATATTGCTTGTATAAGTTTAGAAAGTTTATAGAATAAAAGATTTTGTGTTGCATGCTTTTTCTCTAGGATATAAAGATGGAATCTTAATTGGCTGTCATTTTATGAATTCAGTCCTCACTGATTTGCCTGAAAACCACATTTTATGAGGAACAGACCTAAAATCTGAGGCAATAATCTAGACAGTTGAGAGCCAGGTAGTCGGCTCCTTGAAACTCAAGGTTTTTAACACCTTGGTAATTGGGTTAAAAGACTCAGGTTTTTGCTTCCTGTATCTAAGGTTCAGGGTGTGAGCTTGCATAATTAACCACCAGTTATCCCTATTTGGGGCATTACACACACACACACACACACACACACACACACACACACACACACGCACACACACACACACGCGCGCACACACACACACACACACACACACACACACACACACACACACACACACACAAAACTTACTTGCTGAAAATGAAGCTTCCTTTCATGGAAGCAGCAGAAATCCATACATGCATTCCATGGTAGCAGTATTACATAAATGAAATGTTACATTCCACCTATGAAAAGGAAGAACAGTCTGTGAGACGATGCATGCACAGACACAACAGGTGTGTGTAACGGGATGCAGAGAATAACACCCTCAAAAACACATATGATTTAAAACAGTAAGTCTGACAGTCCCTCAGCAAGCAGGTCCCCTCCCAGTCAGCAGGGACCCCCTCTAAGCCAGTGGACCCTGGGCGACTGCCTTGGTCACCTAGTGCTGGATCCAGCTCTGTGTACCACACCTAACATAGACACTCCTTGAGATTCAGTAAACTCTGTGTGGGCTTAGCATGAAGCCTACTCAGAGCTTAGACTCTTGCAAGATGAGCAGCAGTGCTAATTCCATATGCTTGACATCTGAGACTTCAATAATGAACAGTAACGGGCCTATCACAGAGCCCTAAGGTATGGACCTGATCACTGAACTCTAGCTATAGGTCAGTTTACACACTTCAACATATTTATCTGTCACATATGCCATCCAGTGATATACCTACTTGGTGATGTAGGGGGTTATGGCCACTTGTGACAGTTTCTCACTAATACCTCAGTTTGGATTTGTGCCAAATGCCTTGGTCAGTTAAGTTACTCAGAATGATAGTGTTGTCATCATGCATGCTCGTGTTAACCTTTTTGAAGACATGGAACAGATGTAACATGAAGTAGCATGAACAAATCATACATGCATTTAGTACACAGTTGGGATATTACCTGTGTCCTTTTAGAGATGGTCCATGATGACTTATTGGTCTACCTCACAGATGAGGAGAGTCAGGATGGGTCTTTACATGCATGCATGCATCAGGTGATGTTCTCCCCTAGTCAGAATTATGCATGTTGATGTACACCCTTCTATGAGAACATAGGCTGTCTTGATGTATGGATCCAACTATGTCTGGTAGGTCCATGTTTTGATTCACATGATTGGCAACCTGTGATATTGTCAGAGACCACAAATTCTGTCTAACTGACCATAGGGAATTCACAGATGAGCTGCCCGGCATAGAATAAAAACTGAGTAACATTTTCATGTATACTTTGGCTGATGGCCAGTGGCGACAGGGGAGGTGATCTGGGAGACAAACCGTCAGCTAGTAGACTGCCTGTTTCCTCCAGTTGGGTATGTTTGGTGGCATCCACATACAGATCCATGCTTAGTTGTGTATTCCCCTTAACATTTTCACATTTATAGGAATAAATGATTTGTTTAAAGACCTCCAAATATAGCACTGGTCATTTATCACATTCCACACACTGCTACTGTGCACATAATCATACAACTGTACCAAAGTCATGTGCTTACATCAGTTGTACAACATATGCCTATATGTGTTTCATGGGCAAGCTGTGTCTGAGCGGCCTGATACCATATCAAGACAATTAGAGATCAGTGGTTTGGGGCTCATTCTGAACATTTCCTAACACAAATGGTAATAGTCACACAATGGTGCTGCTGACCACCTCAACAATCCTTGGGAATAGCAACAGAACTGCACATATAATGAATTGGACAAGGTTGCAAGTGAATCAAAACATGTGATACATTGGTTGTGTATATAATAGCACAACATCATGTGTATGAGACAAGACTTATGTGACTATGTAATCAATATGAATTTATATTGACATCTATCACAGAACATTTCATGATGGTATGTAGACACATGTACACCTGTGCTATACTGCAGGTGTCACTGTAATGGTGGAATGTGAACTATGTCAAAGGCTGATCTGCTCCACTGCAACAACACATGTCCTAATACACCAACAATATATGTAAAAGTATCATACCATGTCAACAGTTCTCATGAGGCATATCACTGAAGCTCTTATAGAAGGAGCATGTATTGCAAGGGCAGCAATGGCCATAAAGACATTAGCTCACATCATAGATTACAATACCTTCTTGTAGCCAAACTGTACATTCACACCTCAACACATCATATGTGAAAGACAGTAACATTGATATTATGATGCTAATGGCCAACATCACATGAGATCCTAGCCATTTTTATACCATGTAAAAACAAGTCCCTGTATCTACAGCATATTATGGAAGATAATATGACAATTGTGTGCATGTGTATATTTCTTGGATTTCATTACAGTTTTCCACTATCCATATGGGACATGTGCACCACACCATGACAGAATTAGCAGTCACACATACATTGGTCTGGAGATGGCTTGCAGAGCTTCATGGCAGACTTCTGCTTCATGATGTGTGTATGCATATTTGACATGAGGACATCTTCCACTCCTCTGCAGAAAAAAATGTCATGTAGCCAGAGGAAAAAGGAGGATGCTGAATGCACAGAGCTATGTGAAAGGTTCCCCAAGTGGTATTGAAATGAAGATCAATTTCAAAGATCATACAATGATCATAATGTACCACCAACCACACACACACACAGCAGCAGCAGACTGGGCCTGATTTTAACATTACACATGTGTAGGTATAGAATATGAATGCCATGCAATGTCACAGTACCAACACCACATATGTCAGACTGCAAGACTGTCATGTTGCACTTTATGGAGCATGATAGAATCATTGTATGCTGAGGAGAACATGTTGTGAGGAGTGTAGGACATGGCTGTGGAGTCACATCCCTGTGGAAATTTGTCTCAAAAGAGATAGCTGTATGCATAGACAAGCAAGTTGCCTGCTGTTAGATTAGAACAGCTGTATGTGTAGGTAAAGTAGCTTGCAGACACCACAGTTAATATGGGGTCTATATTACAACGATGAACTAAAACAAGTTCAAACGTTATAATATTGAACCCTAAAGTCCGAAAGTGGAAAATAGCGAAGCCACGGCACATCGACTTTTTTCCCAGGGAAAGAAATCGGTGGGCCATTTTCAGGGCTTTGCTATTTACTCCACTGTGTTGCGATCTCAGAGTTGGTATATTTAAGTAGGGGTGTGTGGGAGGGACAGCCCCTCATGTTGGGGTGTGTGGGGGGCAAAGCCCCCCACTTCAGTTTAAGTTTAAGGTTAAGTTTTTTTTTTGTCATGGAACAGAGATTTTTTTCCCTGGGGAAAAAATCCCTGTTCTGTGCTTTCGGTTTTGTTGGCTTTCGGACATAAGGGTTCAATATTACAACTATCGAACTTTTGTAAGTCTGACGTTGTGATATAGACCCAGTTAATATTATTACCACATTACAAGTTTGTCTTGAATACCATCAGAGTGTATGTAATACATGATGACATAATCACTGTGATCTAAGACAAGATGTTCGAAGGAGGGTTTGATATAGCTGTGGACCCAGATATTATTCTAATATTGTCACCATAGTGATTGTTGAATGCACACACACACAGTTGACTGCAGTGAGAATGAAACCCCTACCTACCTATTTACAAAGCTCAGTAGTTAACAAAAGCACCACACCACAAGTCAGGGGTTTATTGTGTCAAACTACACTTTATAACTGATGAAATCAGCAGGGCCTGTTGAGAAAGGATGATAATAGCAGTGTCCCACATGCTGGTGTAAAATGGTCTCTTGAATGTCAACCAAGTGAACATATACACACACCAGTTGACCAGAGTAAGATTAAAATCCCTACCTAATTATTTACAGAGCATAGTATTTAACACAAGTGCCACAGCACATATCTGTTTTTCATAGTGTCAGAAAACACTTTATATCTAATGTCATCAGCAGTATCTGGTGAGAAGAAGATGGTGATAGCAGTGTCCCACATACTGATGTAAAATGGCTTCTTGAATGTCACCCAAATAAACACAAACACCAGTTTACTGGAGTAGGTTTAGAACCTCTACTAACTAAGTATACCAACTAGAAAACTCAGTATTTAATGCAAGTGCCACAGCACAATTCTGACAGTTGCAATGCTGCTGGAAAATTTATAGTGGATGACATTATCATTGGATGTTTGAGAGAAGATGTTGGGAGGCCTGAATGATGTGGATGTGTAGTCATATACAACTGCCAATGCATTTTATTCCATGGGACTGCATTGATGACTGTAGGATACACAGTTAAGCTCTTCTGACTAGACACACACAGTAGTTGACCAGAGTGAGATTAGAACCATAACTAAGTACACCTACCAGAGTTCTCAGAATTTTACAAAAGTGTCACAACACAGGTTTGATTTTTACAAGGCTGCTGGACAATTTATAGTGGGTGACATCATCACTGGATGTTTGAGAGAAGATGTTGGCGGGCTTGAATTAAATAGATGTGTAGTCATGTACAACTGACAAAATATTTGTAATGTATGAAACTGTATTGATGACTTCAGGATCCACAGTTATGCTCTTCTAACTAGACACACACATACACATGCACACACACACACACACACACACACACACACACACACACACACACACACACACACCAGTTGACTGGCGTGAGATTAGAAACCTTACTTAACTAAGTACACCGACTAGAGAACTCACTATTTAAAGCAAGTGCCATGGCACAAATCTGACTATTATAATGCTGTTAGACAATTTGTATTGGATGACATCATCATTGCATGCTCAACAGATAATATTGGGAGGCCTGACATGGATATGCAGCCATCTACAACTGACAAAATGTTGTACTCCATAGGTCTGTATGATACACAGTTATGTTCTAACTAGACACACAAACACATACATCAGTTGACTAGACTGAGATTAAAATTCCTGTCTAATTATGTACATTGACTAGATAACTCAGTATTTAATGCAAGCAACATGGCACACGTTTGACTTTTAAAATGCTGCTGGATAATTTATAGTGGATGATATCATCACTGGATGTTTCAGAGATGATGTTGGGAGGCCTGAATTAAATGGATGTTTAGTCATGTATATTTGTACTCTATGGGATGGTACTGATGACTGTAGGATACACAGTTATGTTCCTCCAAATAGACACAGACACACATACAAGTAAACCATAGTGAGATTAGAATCCCTACCTAACTATGTACACCAGCTACAGAACTCAATACTTAATTTAAGTGCCACAGCACAAGTCTGACTTTTGTAATGGTATCAGACAATTTATACTGGATGACATCATCATCAGATGTTTGCAAGAAGATGTTGGGGAGCCTGTATGAAATGGATGGGTAGCCATGTAAGACTGTCCAGATATTAAAGTTCTGCATGTTACCAGATTTATGAGTATGCAAAGTGTAGTATTTGCTGTTTTGCTTCCAATGTGTAGGTATACTTTAAGAGACAGTTTTACAATCTATATCCAAACCGCTGTCCACATTACTACAATTATTAGACAATTGGAATATGTATTATCAGTATAAAAATGCATATGGTATTTTTTATTTCTGTAGTGTAGTTGGTATATTTGGGAACAAGTACTGAGATACAAAGTTGCAAGTGTATGGGTGCAGGTAACACATGATTACAGTGTAAATACGTGTGTAGTCATTAAACAGTGCCTTCCCTTTGATTGTGCTTTTGCATAGAATTTAATGGTCTGAAGATCAGCTATGCAGTAAAGATAAATAACACATGCTAATCAGAACTTTTCATATATACCACCAAGCAGCTGGTTTGGGCAATGGATGGCAAAGTATTTGTGCATGCCAGACATACACTTAAAGACTCCTACTTGAAACTAGAGAATTACTTATCCATACTGGCTATGTTAGACACATCTAAAGGATACTATAGTGTTCATAAATAGTTCATATCAGAAATGTGTCATAAATTGTCTAACCATAAAAAAATATTCATACTGCTTTTCCCATTTGTGCGTAGTTTAGTGACAAGCAAATGGGAGTTGTTTCTGCTTCATTGCTAACATTTTGACAGTTCTTTAGGTTTGCTTTAATTCCATGCAGCGCGTTAAGTGGAGAGATGTGGCAGTCAGAACCTTGGTTAGTACTGAGTGTAAGAAACTGAGCTGTTGCTTAGCTGACTCTGTGGCAGCAGGTGTAAGTGCACTGAGATATTTTTTTCTTTTTTTTTTTTGAGTCCAGATGATATAGGATTTAAATTCAGCAGCATCTAATAATTTTAAGTATGTTTTCATAATGCAAATAATTAATTCTGAGTGTGTTCTTAGTGCAGTGGAATTAAGCAATATTGCACAGAGATAACCATGCCATGTCACAGGACAGGAAGAGGCATTGACTGTTGCTTGCCATTGGTACATGATACCAAACTCCATGCAAATGCAGAGGACAAAAAGTGAAAGGCTTCATTAGGAGATTTTTGTATTTATGTGTGCGGTGTATGATTTTATTTTTGGCCAGATTAAAAGTGTTAAAATTGGTAGATAGGAAATTGGTGAAATGGGGGGGTAGGCAAGTAGGGGGAAGAAGAAAGGGAAAGCAATATAGGAATGCGCAGGAGGGAGGTAGGAAGAACCATAGCTATCCATTTCTTAACAGTGTAAAATGAAAATATGTATAGAATATTGACTGAATTTGGACTGTCTCCTCAACAAAGAGAGGTGACAACAACACAATAATATTGTATAGCCATTTGGACCAAATACAGTGTGTCAAGAAGACACATGTGTAAAGTGGAGAGCTATGTATGGGACAATATTATTTTGTTGGTACAGGTGTCCATTTGTGATTTTTTTTATTTTAGTAAGAGAGGAATGTTGGGTAAGAGACATAGGTATTTCTGGGTCAAGTAAGTAGGGTAGGTGAGGATGTGGATGCAGACAAACAGCACAAACAAGACAAGTGTCAGGAATGGTGAGGGACACAACAGCTTGGGGGACACCATGATTGAGAATAGGGAGGGGACATTGGATGCCTATGCCCATCAAACATGGGGCAGTAAGAGTTTAGTCCTCACCCACAGAAATGTCATCACTGCCCTCTTATTCCACTGGGTGTTGGGGTGCTTGATGTCTTTGTTTATAGACCATAATACAGAGCATCATCTCCATTCGGCAGAGGCATGCACCACTGGTAATCGCCATGACCTCATGCACCAATCCTGGCATCTCCTGTTGGGTGAAAAAACTCCCAAGGTGATTAACAGACTGAGCTACTGAGTCACTACCCACCTCTGCCAATACTTCTGGAGGGTACTGCTGCACTAGCTGCCAGCATAATGCTACCTGATGTGGAGGGCCAAAGTAGTGTAGGGGCAGCGGAGGCAGTAATGTCAGGTTGGGTCCCAGATATGCGGGGCATCAGTTCAGAAGCCCGTGTATCAGTGACAGGCTGAGCAACAGTGGTTGGCCTACCTCCCTTTGCTGTAAAGCATTTTGTGAGTTGTCAGAAATTGCTGACATCATTGTGACCACACATACAAAAAAAAAAAGATAAGGGGTGGGGTAAGAGAAAAATCAAAGAGATAATTAGTACTATCATATGTGAAATACAATAAATTAATACAATATAAACAATTTATTTCTACTTTTATGTTTAAGTATAGTTTTAGCAACTACAAATTATAACTGATGATTGCTCCAAGTACTCCTGTCAATATGCATATATTGCACATATACTTGATTGAATTATGGGCGGCCATGGTTGTGCAGCAGTTAGCGTTGTCCTCTCTGTGGTCATGTGGGTTTCTTCCGGGTGCTCCAGTTTCCTCCCACATCCCAAAGACATGCTTTGGGTGGATTGGACGCTCTAAATTGGCCCTAGGCATGAGTGCGTATATATGTGTGTGTGTGTGTGTGTGTGTGTGTGTGTGTGTGTGTGTGTGTGTCTTCCATGGAAGGTTGGGGGCTGAGCTGGCAACTCGACACTGTAAAACTCTACTGCCAATCATGAGCAGACGCGTGATCCGCTGAGGCAACCCCTAACCTGGAAAAGCCGAAAGAAAAAGAAGAAGAATATGCTTGATTGAATAATGCAGATTAAGTTAACAGCAAGGGATGTATGCCACTTCTGTTAAAATTATTATGTAATATTTTTAATGATTTTACAATACATTTCTTACTTGTGGAATTTGAAGCCACAATGTCTGACTACAGTATTACAATTGACTCCTACAGTTGGCTTGTGCTATCAACTGAAGGATACATGTTTAATTTTCTACTACTGTATAGTAGAGCAATATTTTAGATAAAATAATAGTTATAATAATAAAACTGCAGAATAAACTTGTAAAAAAGAATAAGTAAAACAAAACAAGTAAAAAACAGCAAAAAATGTTTATTAATGATTAAACCAAAAAAACAAACAGTGGTAAGTGCTTTCATGGATAAAACCACTTCATCCGACCATATTTAAAATGTATCAACACTAAATAGTATATATATCTCTCCAGAACACAGTGTTTCCACCAATAGAAACAGTTTATCACCATCACATGTTTAAATCACATTATTGAGTATATGAGGTCTCCTACTCTTCAATTTAAGTCTTAAAGGGACCCTATCATCAAAATAATAGTTATGTTGTGCTGCATAGATACCCCTTGCTTCTCTTAGTCTTTCTAAACATCCAGCATGGGCTTCCCTGTTCGCTATTATGTCTTGGTTGGCTATAGAATGAAAGGGAAATAACAAGAGAAGAGCATTATGCATACAAGTCTTGCCTACATGCAGCTTTCTATCTAATTCAAATTCTCTTTATCTGTATACTTACTCAACTGTGGGATGCTAGCACTCCTGAAATCATCCAGCCACTAGTTGAGTGTATCTCATCTGTGCCATTTCAGGTCAATAAGGTGGTGTCTGCACTGATCTCCAGTACCTGGAATGGCAGTCACACTGGAGACATCCTTGACCAGATTATTCCATGTCTCAGATTTGCAATGAGACCTGGTAAAAATCCCCTGTAGCAGACTTCAGATGTGGCATTTTACAAGGAGTCCAATAAAAATTCTGGACTCCTCCACACTTCATCTTTGATCCCTAAATTGGGCACCTTCCCTTCTACCTCCAGACATGCCTGTTCTCCCAATTTGTGTTATCACATTTAATGCTAGTGCACAGACCAAAACAACCATGCCTGCTAAGTTTGTGTGAAGCTAAGTGGAGAGCAACTGTGCCAGAAAGGAAAGCAGTTCATGAACTAAGAAATATAATGTGACAATTGGCATTAGTTTTTGATTTGGATGCTATCGTGACTGTTAGCTGATTTAACTTTGCAGATATGTATTGGAAGTATAAATTATATGACCTGACATTTTTTTGTGTGGCTTTACATATTGATAAAATTAATTTGTACAATGTGGGACTCAAACCTATGCAATATAGACAAAACATATTTTTACACAATGGTGATTTTTATTCTTGCCACAGAAAAAGTTCTTGTCAGGCATGCTCATTAATTATATATAAATACACATGACAGAGTGAGGGGTTAACCATATGTGTGTATGACTTGACATGGTCTGGTTTATACATTCATGATTGCGTGACTATCATTGAAGTTTGAAGTCCATCGAAGACCAGAAAAGACAATTATAATTACAGAAAAAATAATTGTCAGTATATCCTCAATCACACATTAATTCATATGAGCTCCAGTGCTATACATATTTGTTGTTATTTATAATTATGTTTACATGGTTTTATATTTTATAAAAGTGAGTGGTCAAGTGTTATTCTGGCTCTGTAACTGAGCAATTGTCCAACCATAATTGTACTGATACCCACATTTACATGCATAATATATCTCTGTTATCCTGTGTATGCTTAATGCACATGTTACAGACAGTTATTCCTATGTGTAAGAGTTTTCTACTGTTAATTTTATATAAAGTAAAGTGGTACATCAGTAAGAAAAGATTGGGCTTAGCTGGATTAGAACCCTGGGTCACCTATACAATAACACTTAAGTTACAACTGCTGCCACAGGAACAACTAGCCAGCAGCTGTATCTTTTCACATTCATTTATCTTTATGTCTGCTGACTGCCGCACAATGCAGCTTAGCATGTTTGAACGGTGGCAAACCATACCAGATACAATGTATCCATTTTGAAATTGTCTATTATCTGCTTGTTGTCTACAGGTGTTCTGGACCTGCAGGTGTTGTCGCAGATCTGACCATCTCACAATGTTGCTTAGTAGGTTTGCATGATGGTATGCATAAAATGCAACAATGTGTCCTTTTTGAAACTGACTACTGTCTCCTTCCTTCTGCTTCTTGTCTGAGCTATTAAACTGTGTTTGCGGGAAGTAAGTGACATGCAAATGTGACAGGCAAAGCTCACCTTGTTTTATCCTTCTAAGCATTGTTTATTAAGTTCATCCTTAAAAGACAAGTGTGGGACATGAACCATGTTCTACAGATAGTATACACTGTGTGGTTCATTGTGTTTATCAGATGTGCTATGCACACACTTTATTAACTGCTTTAATGGTTCTATATTATAAACTCAAACACTTACCTTATCGAATCCCTAAACGTCGACCCATCCTCATCGAACCGCATAAACACCGAATGCCCTGAACCGCGAAATTCAAAAAGTCAAACTGTCATACTTGTCCCACCCCACTGCCCACTACATACTGCCTACACAAACTAAATAAACCACATACATACACTAACCAAAACCCTACCTCTAACCCTAAACTAAACCCTACTTCTAACTCTAGACTAAATCTTACATATACCACCATGTATGCACTTAACTTAACCCGCACCCTAACCCTAAGGTCCATAACTATCACACACTTACCTTACAGAGCTATACCGCAGAAGGCCAACCATGACAATTCAACATTTCCAGTTTTGTTCTTCTGGACAATCAATGTTTTCGCAGTTCGATGAGGAAGGGTTGACGTTTAGGGATTCGATAATGTAAGCATTTGACTTTACAATATAGACTCACTTTAATTTATGCAGTATTTATCATGCAAGTAAATGAACATTACATTTAATGTATTTATCAGCTTCACTGTGTTTGCACTAAGCAGCCCGCTGAGCAAATATTACTATTAAAAAAAAAACATAAACAGTACAAAATAAATTGTAGCATATATTATAGATTTTTTACACAAGTCTGGCTTTGAACAGTTACAACAATGAACCTACAAAATGCAGTAAATGTGTCTTATCCCTCTTTGCCACAGAAACACCTTTGATGTAATAATGCAAATCATTGTGCATACAAGCAAGTCCCATTTCATCCACAGTATTAACAAGACATATAACACGTGTACACTCTCAGTTGTTTGTACATGTATTAATTACATATTTAGTGCAATGACTGATCACACAACCATTTATGAGTATCGTTTGCACCAATGCAGCTCTGTTTTCTCTCTGAATTGTGTTCATTCTTCTCTTTTCTGAGCAGTAATCACAGGCATGCAGTCTGTAAGGCATTTTGTATTGTTGTCCTTAAAATGTATGAGAATATTAAATGACAGTAATATATGGTTTTCAACAAAGGAAGGGGGGTTTGGATATTACTGAACAGAAACTGAGAAATGTGTGCTCCATTAAAAACCTTGACACAAAAACTTCTACACTTTGTAAGTGCAGCCTGAGTGACACACCCACAGCATGTAAGGGAGTCTGAATTGCTGTTGTGTTTTCCTTCTAACCATCAGTAATCCTTCACAGTTAAAGTGCTTTAGCAACTAACACTGAGGCAGTGCTTGCACTATGTTTACATCTAATACATGGAGCTAAATGTTTAGGATTCAGCAATTTTAATGAGTTCACACCTCATGTGCATCTTCACCATGCTCACAGGACTGAATCTACACTATAGAATGATGACCATGTAACTAGGGAACCTGAAGGTGAGGAGTGTTGTATATGTGGAAAACACAGAAGAAGACTGCTATTACTTTAGCTTTATCTGCACAGAAGAATTCTGATCTTGATAAGGTATAACTGAATTTTTCAATTATATAATAATTCTGCTCACATTGCTAGGAATCTCTCTATACATACATATAAATATATATATATATATATATATATATATATATATATATATATATATATATATTAGCAAATGCCGCTTTGATCTGCATCCACTTATTAGAAGTTTCCTGATGGATGCGGGAGCCAAGATCCATTTGTGTGTGTTGTCACAACAAAAAACTTTTTTAAGTAGGTTTGTTTTTGTTAGTCCTTGTTTTGGATCAAACCTTTGTTTGTGTGTGGCTGTCATATGTTAGAACCACATAGACTTTTTTATTTTAGCACCTGAATTTTGTGTTTCTCCGGTGGGCAATATTGAAAAAATAATAATAGGTGTATATATAAGCAGGGCTTGTATTTATGTGATATTTATGTGTAGTATCCTTCTTTTTTCATTTTCTGTCACCTAGGATTATGGCACTCGAGCATCCCAATTCCCACAACCCCCTCCCCCTTCAGTGAACCTGAGAATGATGTAATTGTCCACACATTTAGGTGTCATGGTGTCTTTCTGCTTGACAGAGGAAGTGAGGATATGCCTGGAAGAATGTAGATTTTGAACCAGATAGTGAACAACATCAATCCATGGGGGTTACAGCAGGACTTATGATCAGGTGCATCATAGAGCCACTGATATGATTTCATCAGCCCAGAGGAAAGCAGCTGCAGTGGCCCATAGACAGTTGGCTGCCAAGGGGGGGTACCTGAAATGGAGCCACCACTGACACAAAATGATGAGTTCCTGTCCACTGTTAGGAATCTAGAGAGCTCAGTGGAAGGTGCAGAACAGCATATTTATGTTGGTGCTGCTGTTTCAGCGAGGACAATTATGTCCCAGGAGGAACTTCCAGGTAAGTTTACATATGTCAATTTTTAACAAATTTCCTGTTTAGTGAAATATTGAAAATAATAGTTAAGTTAGTTTAATTAAACTCGTTTTTTGGAGTGGGGAACCTATTTAAAATTGATACAGTTAAAAACACATTCTGGGTCATTATACATGGGCTTGTGGTGGGTGTGTCAGCCAAGTTTAAGTGAAAAGTATTGTTGATGGATATATAATGGCAAATAATCGGTCCCCTTGTGTTATTGGTATTGTGAGGATGGTGTCCTTATCTTTTGCTTACCTTCTTCCAAAACCATCTTCCCTAGTAAGTATGGAGTCATTTGCACATGGTAAGCCAAACATTATTATTGGAGTACTGATGAGCATTTGACAGAAATATCAATTATCAGTATGTGTGAGGTGGGTGTTAGGAGTGTGTGTGTGTGTGTGTGTGTGTGTGTGTGTGTGTGTGTGTGTGTGTGTGTGTGTGTGTGTGTGTGTGTGTGTGTGTGTGTGTGTGTGTGTGTGTGTGTGTGTGTGTGTGTGTGTGTGTGTGTGTGTGTGTGTGTGTGTGTGTGTGTGTATATAGTGTCTTTGATAGTGGCACATGTGTTAGTTTGGTAGCATGTATTAAATTGTAGTAGTTTAGGTATTCATTTATTTCCTGTGTTTGTTGTTTATTATCATGGTGATCCTGACAGTGGAAGTGTAGGACTCTTAGCACCTGATATCAGAGTATTGGAAGACTCTGATAATGATGGTGGCTAAACACAAGCACAGTTGGGGGGTTCAGAGGTTGAGTTTGACACTGAGGTTGTCATTTGGCCATCCTGTGTATTTCCATCAGACACAGCTTGTAGGTCTACACATACCTATCCCAGTCAGCCCTCAGATATTGGACAGGTGGAGGGTGAGACACTTGATCAGGGTAGTATGGTTATTGAGGCTTCAGAGCCTGTTGACTCTTGTCATAGCCAAAGTGTGGGTGAGGTGCCATGCAGAAGTGTTGTTATGGGTGCTTGAAGGAGGCCTACTGTACAACCTCCAGTGGATCCTGGTGTGTCTTTCCATGCCACATGATGTATGCTTAGAGCCATCATGGAGGCACAAACACATTCCAATCAGCCTTCCAAGGAAATATGTAGGGTTGTAGATGTGCACAGGCTGATGTGTGACTGCCTCCACCTTATTGCTGATTCAATGGAAAGGATGAATGACACACTGGAACGAGTGGCTTACTATCATTTTCTTGATCACACTTCATGCGAACTATCATTTCTACAAACCATAGAAATGAAAAACAACATCAGTGAACAGCAAAAAAGTTGAATGCGGAACTGATGAATGCTCGAATTTGACACAATTGAAACATTCACCACACTTCTGCAAATGGAATTACTGTCCAACACATCCAATGCTACTTATATATACAAACTCCAAGATCGCACTACATTGAAGGAAAGGGTATAATTTCCAGTCCCCACTATAGTGCTATCTGCATGAAAATGTAGGAAGTCACAACATTGCATTCTCTGTTGTACATTTCTACATTTCATCATTCGTTCTTTCATTACTATCGAATGGGTCATTTCGGACTAATGTAAATCGAACAAAGTCCGATCACCCATTTGATAGTAAACCGGAATGAACAGTGCCGGTTATGGAGCATCTGCTGGGAGAGGGATGGCATCCATGGGGACGTAGGTCAGCCATATCATCTGATGTTAGCTGACATGGCTATGCCTGATCACCCTCCCATTATGGCAGGCCATGGGGTTGTGGTCCTGAGCATACTCATGAGGAGAACTCATCCAGCATCCACAAGTCACATTCAAGTAATAGCAGTGCATCTGACTGTGGGCATGGCATGCCAGTACAACTCCTAGCATAGCCAATTTTAATGGTTGGGGATGACGATGATGAACTGTCACCTCTACCATGCATGGCTCACAGCTGTCCTACATATCAGGATGTAGAGCTAGCACAGAGATTGACAGTGTTCATGAAGACCCTCACACACCCATTTTGCCTTGAGTGCCCATACAGACAAACACACACATGACAGTTATATGGGTCAGTCATTCGGCTTACAGCTCATTCTATTCTTTCTCAGTGGCTATTTGCTATTTTATCCAAATGTATTCCTGTCTGTCTTTCTTACTAAGATACACTCACTATCTTTTGAATCAACCTAGGTCTCCTGCTCACCCCCCCCCCCCACATGCAACACCTTGTGCAAATGATGATAACTGTGCCATATCCTTGATTTGATATTGTTTGGATTTAGGGATACATAAGTCTTTTGTCTGATACTCAGGGTGCATAGCTGACTTACTGCTTAGTATATCTATGTTTGTGATGCTGTTTTGCAAATTATAATGATTTCTTACAGGTTTTTGTATTATGTGCATCACTCTTAGCCTCTTAGACCAACAAATCTAGACCAAGACATAAACAAAAGTGTGACAAAGGCCCCAACAATAGGTAACATTTTGAAATATTTTGGCCTTACAAACTTAGAAAGGTGAAAGAATAACAGGTTTTACATTGCCATAAGATTTGTCTTCTAGCATATGAAGTCTAAAACTGAATGTATGTCATTATTTTCTAACATCAATCTTTAATGATTTGCCAGCACAAAACTATGAGGCAAAACTGTGGACATTTTGTAAAAATCTGTGCATCCGTGAGGTATGAATGTGTGAATCTTTGATGCATGATTCCTATTAGTTGATTGAGGACACATGTATTAACATAAGTTAGTGCTGCCTCATATTGATGTCATTTCTGTAAAAATCACCCACTTTATATTTACTTACATTAGCAAGTAACAGTATGTGAGAACATACCATTTATTTGCATTCTTAAGAGATTTATTTTTCTCTTCCAGGTTCAGCACTTACCTTGGAAGTCCGGCAGTTGCAAGAGTTTTAATTTTGGGCTGACTCTGTCTGATGCTAGCAGTATACAGCCATTATATGGGTAAGTAAAGGTTGTGAGCATTGCCTGGCATCAATGTTACTCTATATATGTGCATAGAAGGAAGGTTTTAGCCCCTTAGCTGGTGAGCGTGTATGTTATCCTTTGGTTCTTGGCCAGTACAAGGGCATATTGTGCACACTTATGTCTACCTACTTCCACAGTGGCTGCTGGTTCCCCACCTCACCTGCATGTAGCCATGGTGATCTTATCATTGGTGGTGGAATGTGTAGCCCTTCCCCTTGGTGTTCCTGCTGAAGCTGTTTTCTCAAGATAATACTGTGAAGGATGGCACAGACTGAAACATTCAGCACATGTGTGGGAACTGTACTGCAGAGCTCCCCCAGATGTTTCAAGGTACTGGAACCATGACTTCAGCAACCCAAACACATGCCCTGTGATATTTCTTGTTTGACCATGTGCCTCATTATAGCATTTTTCATTTGGTGTGTGTGCATTTCTGATGGGCATCATCAGTTACTGTTAAGGTATATAACCTACACCCCCTCCCAGTAGATGACCCTGTGGGATATCCCCCTAGAAAATATCTGATACATTTGAGAGCTGTACCAGATATGTGAGTCATGGTAACTGGATGGTTTGCCAGCACACACATTCAGGATGATTCCCTTAGCATTTCACACAACCTGGCAGTTAATCGAGTAGAAGACCTTTCTATTTATGCACACCCTAACCTGTTTCCCAGGTGGTGCTTTCATTTCAAGGTGTGCACAGCCTATGGACCCAAGATTTCAGGGTAGTGTGCTACAGGGTAGAACTCTTGCATAGCTTTGGCTATGTCCTAAGGTGTACATTGATAATATATGGAGACACTACTATATTCTAGCATAGCATTCAGGAATTGATGTAGGATCGTGGATGCTGATGTCTGTGACACTCACAGCATATCCCTTGTTGGTCTTTGGAAGGTTCCTGTAGCTAATATTCTACATGATACACATACCTTAGACTCCACAGTATTGGTTCCCCTCAGTTTGCCATTGTTCTCAATTGAGGATGACAGAGGTTGTAGAGTTCCTGTAATGTGTCTCTATCCACTCTATAGCACTCTGCAATGTCCACCTCATGCTGATTAAATTAAATGGGGTCTAAAGACCCTTCTCCTTCTTGGCCATGGTCACTTTGCAGTAGCAACAGCATAGATCTGGCCTGCTGCACATACACATGAATAAGGGTAACAGCAGCCCTTAACATTCTTTCCATGTAGACTAGTTTCTGTGGCTCTATTCCAATTAAGTTTTGGAATTCACAGAGAAAACCAGCACTGAGTCTACACAATTGCTTTATAACTTGATGAATAGCTCCTCCATCTTGGATTGGTTGATTATCATACAATTCAGCTGCCTTTACTGCAATTAGCATGCCATAATGTTTACCATATTTGCAAAGCTCTACATGCTTTATAGTGCTACTTACTGACTACAAAATGGCATGCTATTATGACTCGTACATGGTTTTAGCAGACTGTATAAGCTTTATTGAATTTTCACCAATGTCTAGGAAGTGTGTCAACATACTAATGTTTAGGCAATTTGCTGTGATCTGCTTGTCAGTGATACATACCTTGTTTAGCACAATGTAAGGGTAGCACAGGTATATGTCTGTAATGACATTGTGAATGACTTTCAACTGTGAATAGTGATGCATAATAGCAAGGCCTGGGGACACTTTGCCATAATGGTTAAGGTCTTCTCCGTTCATGCATAAGGTACAAGGTTCAAGCTTGATTTCTGGCCAATGCTGTTTGTATTTCTGTGGATTCCTCCCACCTCCAAAAAACATGCTGAGTGTTTCCATCTCACACTCATCAATGAATGGAGCTATGGGCAGCAGCACAGACTCAACATGGTGTCCTACAGGGGAAGAGTTGCCTAGACCAACCTTGCATAGGCCATCTGCTTTGGGCATCTAGTGTGGTACGCAGTATCCTCAAGATAGGAGAAGATGGATCAAAGACTGTGCGCTGTGGCAGGGCTAGCCAATTGACAGTGTAAATTAATGGCCCTAGGGTATTTAACCTAGCAGCCCTGGGTGAATAAGCTGCTGGCCAGTGTCCAGATGCCCAGCCTGGGTTACCTCGGATAGCAAGCTGTATGTAAAACCAACCTGCCAAACATGAACTAAGAATAGGTTCACTGATAGCACGCAACTTAGAAGTGGATGACATGATGATATGGAGAAGGCTGGGCATCCTATGTGTCCAAGTAACAAGATGGAAGGGAAGTGCAGCAAAGCCACTTGGCTTGGAATCCAGAGTCTACTACTCAGGAGGAGGACAGAAATGGTATTAGAGTTTTGTTGAGAGAAAGAGAAAGGGAGAGATGGTTTCAGAAGGCAGAGAGGTTTTCAGAAGGCAGTGATGGATGTCATCAGAATTAGTGACAGACTCAATCAGACTCCAGTGTAACTGTGGTAGGGCTAGCCAATTGACAGTGTAAATTAATGGCCCTAGGTGTTTTAGCCTAGCAGCCCTGGGTGAGTAAGCTGCTGGCCAGTGTCCAGATGCCCAGCCTGGGTTACTTCGGATAGCAAGCTGTATGTAAAACCAACCTGCCAAACATGAACTAAGAATAGGTTCACTGATAGCACGCAACTTAGAAGTGGATGACATGATGATATGGAGGAAGCTGGGCATCCTATGTGTCCAAGTAACAAGATGGAAGGGAAGTACAGCAAAGCCACTTGGCTTGGAATCCAGATTCTACTACTCAGGAGGAGGACAGAAATGGTATTAGAGTTTTGTTGAGAGAAAGAGAAAGAGAGAGATGGTTTCAGAAGGCAGAGAGGTTTTCAGAAGGCAGTGATGGATGTCATCAGAATTAGTGACAGACTCAATCAGACTCCAGTGTAACTGTGGCAGGGCTAGCCAATTGACAGTGTAAATTAATGGCCCTAGGTGTTTTAGCCTAGCAGCCCTGGGTGAGTAAGCTGCTGGCCAGTGTCCAGATGCCCAGCCTGGGTTACTTCGGATAGCAAGCTGTATGTAAAACCAACCTGCCAAACATGAACTAAGAATAGGTTCACTGATAGCACGCAACTTGGAAGTGGATGACATGATGATATGGAGGAAGCTGGGCATCCTATGTGTCCAAGAAACAAGATGGAAGGAAAGTGCAGCAAAGCCACTTGGCTTGGAATCCAGATTCTACTACTCAGGAGGAGGACAGAAATGGTATTAGAGTTTTGTTGAGAGAAAGAGAAAGAGAGAGATGGTTTCAGAAGGCAGAGAGGTTTTCAGAAGGCACTGAAGGATGTCATCAGAATTAGTGACAGACTCAATCAGACTCCAGTGTAACAGAGCAGAAAAGCATGCATTCATACAGTTGCATGACCTACTAGATAAAGCAGGATAACATGAATACAACATGAATTTGTGTTGATAATGGGTGGGCTGCATATAGCGTGACAGACAGACCAGGGTGGGGCAACAGGAGGCCATTCTAGACTTCTGTCTGGCAATAGCTTGATATAGCAACCAACACTTGGTTCATAAAGAGAGACAGCAATAAGCTCACAGGTGACTCAGGTAGACTTCCTACTAGTGAGATTAGAATCAATGATTGCAAAGTCATTCCCAGTGAAACAGTCAGTCTACAGCATAAACCACTGTTGCCACATCAAAGAAGGCTGTAAGGTTAACAGAGACCAGTATGAAGACCTTGGAGTTGACTGTAGAGAAATCATAAGCATTCAGGGAAATACTGAATGTTTTATAACCTCAGGAAGAAAAGGAAATAGGTGGAGTGGAAGAAGAACAGATATGTGGACGAGCTAAGTATGGAAATAAGGTATATAAGTAAAGTTGGAATCCAAAAGTCCAGGAAGTCATGAAAAGGAATGCTGGAAAAAGTGGGAAATAAAAAGAGAGTTTGGGCTAATAAGGAATACTGAAGGTGTTGCAATAGCAAAGAATAGGGCATCTGAGGCACCTTACCAGCTTCTGGAAAGTGACTCAGTAGGTGGCACAAAGAAACTCTAACATGTCCCAAGGCAAGTCATTCCCAGTGAAACAGTCAGTCTACAGCATAAACCACTGTTGCCACATCAAAGAAGGCTGTAAGGTTAACAGAGACCAGTATGAAGACCTTGGAGTTGACTGTAGAGAAATCATAAGCATTCAGGGAAATACTGAATGTTTTATAACCTCAGGAAGAAAAGGAAATAGGTGGAGTGGAAGAAGAACAGATATGTGGACGAGCTAAGTATGGAAATAAGGTATATAAGTAAAGTTGGAATCCAAAAGTCCAGGAAGTCATGAAAAGGAATGCTGGAAAAAGTGGGAAATAAAAAGAGAGTTTGGGCTAATAAGGAATACTGAAGGTGTTGCAATAGCAAAGAATAGGGCATCTGAGGCACCTTACCAGCTTCTGGAAAGTGACTCAGTAGGTGGCACAAAGAAACTCTAACATGTCCCAAGGCAAATACAAAACGATGAAGAAGCTAGTTAGACACATCCCTCATAAGGAATGCCAGCAACAACCTGCTCATCAGTCCACAGAACATTAAAGACAGATGGAAGGAGTACTTCCAGCAGCTTCTAAATGAAGAAAACCCTACAGAAGCTCCAAACATAGCTTACAATGAGAGAAGAATAGAAGCCCACCCTAGAAGAAGTAAGAATAGCACTAAGGAAAATTAAGTCAGGGAAAGCAGCAGGCTCAGATGAGGTCACAGCAGACACGGATGAGATAGGGGAGAATGGCTCCTAAGGGTAACGGATATTCAGAGTAGTAGAAAGCAAGATGGGAGATGAGCAGACTGGATTCAGATCAGGATGCAGCACAATTGACCCAATGCTTAGAGAGAGAGAGAGATAGTTGAGAAGAAGCTTGAGATGATGAAAGAGTCCAACTGGGCATTCCTAGATTTGGAAAAAGCATATGACAAGATCCTAAGAAAGCTGATTTGGGCAGTACTGTGGTGGTTTGTAGTCCCAGAAACTTTGGTAAAATTAGTGCAGGCTATGTACAAGGATGCAGTGACTCAAGTACTAACAGTATTCAGTCTCACAGAGGGGTTCCTACTGGGGAATGGATGTACATCAGGGTTCAGCTCTGAGTCAAGTGCTGTTCATACTGGTGATGGACTACATTAGCAAACAGGTTGGAGCTAACAGTTCAACAAAGTTGCTGTACACAGATGATGTGGCATTACAGGCAGACTATGAGCAAGAATGTTAGCAAAGGATATGGGAATGGAATGCAAAACTGAAGGCACATGGGATGAACTAAGTACAATTAAGACAGTGATAATGGCAGCAAATTGGGGAAATCAGAAGAAGCTACAAATTGAGATAGAAGGGAATATAGTGAAACAGGTTAATAGCTTCAAGTATCTGGGAGGGGTGGTTAAAAAGAAGGGAAATCTGAATGAAGAGGTCAAAGCTAGTATCATGGGGCTGCATCCATCTGGTGTAGAGTGTCAGGTGTGGTATATGACAGAAGACTGTCAAATAAACTGCAAAGTAAGGTGTACAAAACAATAGTGTGACCAGTACTACTGCAAAGTCAGTATATGCAGAGCAAACGAGGAAACTACAGGTGATGAAAATGAAGTGCCTGAGATGGGTGGTAGGATGTACTATGTGGGACAGATGAACAAATGAGGATATAGCAGAAGCAATTGCAGAAAAGATCAAAGAGAACAGATTATAGTGGTTTAGGCACATGTGCAGAAAAGCAGAAGACACTCTGGTGAAGAAGATTTGGGACAGACAGGAAGAAGGTATAGGGAAATGAGGATGCCCAGCAAAGAGGTGGCTGAATTGTGTGAGAAAAGATCTGCGACAGTGAGGCATGAGTGTCGAAGAAGGCAGGAGTGTAGCATTGAATCAAGAGAGATGGTGACAGTTAATATGACACCCTGACCCCATGTAGAAAATGGGAAAAGGGGGGTTGATTATGATGATGAATCATAATGTCTTGTCAATGTACAGTGTGCCATAGGCATTTAAATGTACTATGTACAAGTATTACCTGCAGATTATGTTGTATTGCATGTGGAGATAAATAATGGACTACAAATAGTTATGTTCTGCAAGTGAATAACATCTACATTGTATAGTTCAACTAGATGTGGTAGTTACAAAAATATGCTGATTATCACAATCAGCATCTGAGAATTTCAGCTGCAGTGCAACTATATTATGCATACAGTATTTGCATCTGCACAAGCTTCCACGTGGCACAGTTTGAGGTGTTACTCACAGTTCCATAACACCCTTTGATTGTCACACCAGACCTGCTTTACTGTAGGTCATATACTATGTTACTTTTGCAAACCACCCTCCCAAACCCAGGAACCCCACTCGGCCTTCCTGAGAACACTGGAAAATTTGAAGGTCTCTCCAAACACCATTATATTGGGCGACTTCAACTACCCAAACATAGACTGGGAGCATTACTCTAGCTCCAACACCTTAGTCCAAAGGTTCCTAGAATTTATAAACTCAAATGCTATGGAACAACTTGTTACCACTCCCACAAGAGGGGAAAACATACTGGACCTGATCATCACCAACATGGGGACTCTATGCTCCAGACCAGAAGTGTATCCCTCACTGGTAAGATCAGACCATAAACTAATCTCACTGGATATTCACATCCCGACTCCAACCCCTGCCCAGAAAACCACAGTGAAAAACTTCTCTAAAGCAAATTTCACACTCCTCAAAACTGAGGTGGAATCCTTCAAAGCCCCCGGGCCTGTGGAAAATACGGTCCAGACCGCAGAATCCTTTATAAACGCATTCTATGAACACCTTCAGGAATGCATGGATCATGTGATCCCAAATAAAACCAAGACCCAATCCTCCAAAGGCAGACGTCCTGTCTGGTGGATCCCAGCCATAAACAAACTATACAATAAAAGGAGGAAGCTACTAAATGATAGAGCAAAATCCCAAAAAGGGAAGGCATCACTGATCAGTATTAGCAAAAAACTACGGGCACACATAAAATTGTCTAAGGCCAGCTTCGAGAGAAAATTGCACAGAACACTAAGGATAATCACAAGGCTTTCTTTAGTTATGTTAGGAACCTGGGTGGTAATTCCCAGATATGCTCAGAATTAGTCCAAAATGACAAAAAATACACCGAACCCACAGACATTGCCAACATCCTAGCTGGCAGGTTCAGCGCAAACTTCTCCCCCCCACTCCCCACCAAAAGGGCAAATATCTATCCCAGCAGAGTGCTGCCCCCCTGACATCTCAGATGCTCAGGTAAGAGCCGCCCTCTCCAAAGCAAAAAACACAGCATCAATGGGACCAGATGGTGTCCCGGGCTGCGTCCTACATGAACTCCAAGAAGAGCTAAACCCAGACATAAAACTACTGTTCAATCTCAGCCTTACTACAGGATATGTGCCCAAAGAGTGGAGTACAGCAACAGTGGTCCCTCTCCATAAAGGTGGTGCCTCAACGGATCCTGGAAACTATCGCCCCATAAGCCTGACAACTTGGTCTGCAAAGCTATGGAAAGGATCATCATGGACCTCATAAATAAAGATATTGGGGACCTACAAACACTGGATCCTACCCAGTTCGGCTTTGTTAAGGGCACATCCTGCCTCTTAAACCTGGTTGATTTCTTTGAAACAGTCACCAAGGCCATTGACGAGGGGAAGGTGGTCCACACAGCCTACCTGGACCTCGCAAAAGCCTTTGATACAATACCCCACTTGGGCATTATAGATAAGCTCACCAGCTTAAATATAAACCCCTATGTCACTAGATGGATTGCAAACTGGCTCAAGGACAGAACCCACATGGTTAGAATTGCTGGAGCCATGTCAGACTCCAAACCAGTTACAAGTGGTGTCCCACAAGGCTCAGTCCTGGGACCTCTCTTGTTCGGTATATATTTCTCGGAGGTACAGGCCAACACGGAAGGACTGTGGCTGACCAAGTTCGCAGATGACTGCAAACTGGGCACCATAATCGACTCTCCAGCCAACACAAGCATCCTCCAAAAGGGCCTCATGGAAACAGACAACTGGTGCCAGAGCCCTGGCCTCAAGCTAAATGCCAAAAAGTGTATAGTCATCCCCTTTGGCAAAAACAAAGTGCCCACAAATTACCACATAGGTGGTAATCCATTAAGTACAGAAGTAATTAGGGACCTGGGGACCCAAGTTGATAGCAATCTCTCATTTGACAACCACGTGGCTAAAGTGGTTAGAAAAACATTTTATATAGCCCAGCTAATCATGAAGGGATTCACATCTAGATCAGGGGAGGTCATCATGGCTCTTTACTCATCCCTCATCAGGCCCATAATTGAGTACAATGCCCCTTTTGGGATGTACCTTACCAGACACCTGCAGCAACTGGAAAGACCCCAAAAGTACCTCACCAAGAGGATCAAAGGGCTCAAACAGATGCCATATGCTGCCCGGTTAAAGAAACTCCAGCTCTACTCAGTGGCATACCGCCTGTCCAGAGGTGATCTGTGCCTGACGTATAAAGCCATGTCCAACCCGGAATTAATGGACATGCTGCACCTCAGAAAATCCAAATCCCATCAAGCTACACGCTCGAGAGACTTGAACCTTAGCACTGAAATAAATAGGACATGCTGGAGGGACAGATTCATAACCCAGAGGCCCCCTTGACTCTGGAATAAAATCTCAGTGTAGGTTAGGCAGAGTCCCTCATTGACTCTCTTCAAGAGGAATCTTGATGAGTGGATGGGAGATCATAGGTTTACCCCGGGTATCACTTCTGTGTCACTGTTAGACAGAGGCACAGTATACTAACCTCGAAAAAGGGCTTAGCAATATAAATTTAAAATGGGTGGCGAAAGCCAAACACATTCTGGCTAGGCTTATAAATGCCCTAGGGCAGATAGCCTAGTATGAACCTATGAACCTATAATTATTATTTCAGAAAGAAATGCCATCTATAATTAACTTACGCAATACTAGAGGACGATGCCTCTTCTCTGTATCAATTGAACCTTGCAGGCAGTCATGCTGGAGCTAGACAGATTAGGTCATTTATGTCTTCATTGTTCTCCATTTCTTGGTATATCTCCGTCTGCTGATAGTGGAAATTCAATTTTATTTGATATTTTAACCCAAGAATGGACCCAAGTAATAGTCACTCTCTTTCTAAAATATTGATATACAATAATACAATAATATGATGGTACATGACTGATAAACAGCTATGTCTGTCTGCAACCTAGTAGTAATACTTCTGACATTCACAGAGCTCCTGCTATTTTACCAGTATCTATGGAAGAAATGGATGTGTGCACATGTGCCATGATTGGACTAACAGACAGTAACCTTTTGAAATATCAAGATCTGCTGTACCAAGTCCTAAAATGCTGAGACTGAATAGCTAAAAAGGTGGACTTGCATATTCTAAGTCTGAGATGGCATTTCTCAGAATATTCCCTTTTCTCCAAGCATATTTATCTTGGAGTTAGTATATATACATATATATATATATATATATAGGTTCAGGAGGTTCAGTATATTTAAGGGCATGCATGCCCCTCACTGGAGGTGCCCTCCTGCAAAAAAGTAGTTAGGAGAATTGACCTTCAATATTCACTCTTCTCCTATATTATTAGCCTTTTTTTTTGGCATATCGGCACTTGCTGTTATGAATGCCCACATTCCAATAGGGTACCCTATCAAATATAGAATTGAACTGCAAGAATCAGATATTATGTTAACCGTAAGTGTGCCTGTTTTCCATTAAACTTAAAATTAACATCAGTTTGACTGTTTCACTTTAAATAGTACTGCATGTAACTTAAATAAACTATATCCAGTACATTACTCTAGTTACATTGGTGAGTGGATATATATGTATGCATATATGTGTGTGTGTGTGTGTGTGTGTGTGTGTGTGTGTGTGTGTGTGTGTGTGTGTGTGTGTGTGTATGAAATTGCATTGTTTTTCATTCCTATATCATTGCCTGCAAGTGTAACAATTTTTTGAGTTAATTAATCCACCCAGGAAGAGAGTGAGAGATTGTTTTTAAATGTGCTGTTACACTTTTCCAATCAAAGTGCAGAAATGCATAGACCAAAATGAGTCTGGGCCAGCATGAAGTGAATCTTCAGGAAAAGAATAATGTTGATCTTCAGCAGAGGAAAGAAGTCACTAATTAACAGGCACACAGTCTCAAGAATAGATTTGTATGATAGCCTCTCTGCTGACCTCTCCAAAGACTACACCACCACAAAAGAGATTGAGCGAGGATGACAGCATTAAAGCATACTTCGTTGCTTTTCAGAAATGTGTCACCCAAGAGAATTGGGCTTTGTCTGATTGAGCAAAGAAATTATCTTTTCAATCTACATGGGAGAAAACAGAGCAGAATGAATATATGGATGTGTAAGGTACTGGTTACATGAACTATCAAAAATACAAAAAAAATAACTATTATGGCAGGCATGTCTTCTGAAACACAAACAGAATACATTTCATAACTGGATATTTAACTGAAGTAAAATGATAAAATGTGAAATATCTGACCTAAAGCATATCCTAAAGAAATTGAAACGGCTGCAACACAACCTGAAGTAGAACTGTAAAGTATACATTTCTTTCTGTATAAGTGAAACACAAATGCATACTTACGTGTATACTGTTTTTGCATTATAGAACAGGTGCCAAAATAAGTTCCTTTTAGAAGCTACATGGATACTGTAATTGTTCTGGGAAAAATGTTTAATCCTCTAATCCTTTTGTAATCGTGAAAATATTGTGTATGCCTCTGCCTCTCTCCATGAAATTGGTGACCTTATGCTCCAAGTTGGCAATGAGATGAACATATTTCTGTACCAGAAAGAAAGATTATGAATGAAGAGCACAGACTGATGAGATTAACTATATTGTCCACTGAAAACAAACAGTTGTGCAACAAACACCTAATGACCCTCATGACTAGATTCTGCAGAATCCTACCTTGATTAGCCAAAGAGAAAAATCTTAAAAAATACAACCTAAACCCTAACTTAGACCCTTAACCCCAATTAAATGTCACTTAAACCAAGGGATGCTCAACTGCTTAGGCAATTAAGGTTGAATGCCAGCACCCCCTCTTAAATGAATTGATTTCTATTAAAATCTATTTTAAGAATATCTGTAAATAGTAAATACAAATTATATAAAAATAAATATTTTGTTGTTACAGATTTTTAGAAACATTATGTGCAACTAATAGAAAGTAAGTCTCTTTATTTACAAAGTCCATTTTAATTTGATATTTTTAATAGTGATTTTTTTGGAAGGAGAGTGTACTGCTCTCTATTTTTAAACACACCAAGGCTTGGTTTTACCTATGTAACTATAGATACATTTAACATTTTTTATAGCTTTTTTGCATTTATTAGGAAAATTGAGCGTGCATTACTGATGATTTAAAATAAAGTGATGTTAGAGAAAAAGTGGAGAATTTAATAAAGCCTACACATGTTTTTTGTGCAGGTATCGTGCCACAATGCTTACATGGACGTGAACATATTATAATTCAGTAAGTACTGCTGAGCGACGAGCACACACACGCAAACACAGAAAATTCTGTGGCATGCAAATCACCTCATAAAAAGGTGAATGTCAGGTAGAATGATCCAACAAGCAGAAAGGCATCTGTTCAGACCCCTTGTCTGTATCCGTAGTGTACATGGAAAAATCTGCATACAGGAGTCTAGACAGACAAAAGGGGCTGTAAAACTGTAGAACTGTGGACATGAATCCCCTGAAAATGTAATACCACATACACATATGAGAAAAATTATTTTGTACGTCACAAAGAATAAAGGGAATAAGTTAAATTAATAATTTTTTTTAATAATCTCGACATGCTTGCACTATGTGCCACAGTGCACAAACATGCTTAATAGAAAAATTTAAAAAAAAAGGAAAAAAAAAATTATAGTATGTGACAGAAATGTATTACTTGACCTGGCATGGATCCCTACAATGGTGCATTGCTGCTGTTGCTAAAGTGATAGGGTTATAAAGCATGTAGTTTCCCTGTTGTTAGCATGGATATGTATGCAAATGAGGTGGAGTTATTGAATATCAGAAGGGATTAATTGTGTCCACATATCCCCTTCATGTAGGCTCCTATTAGACCATATTGATGTTCACATAACAGGTGGCTGACATCGGGGGAAGGGATGTTCTCTCACTTCTAAGTTCTTTTAAGCTCCAGTGTGCTTGTTTGTAATGCATGCTGCCTGGCTGAGTGTGTTCTTAAAACCTGATGTATTCAGTTATCAATTATGACAGTTGTATAAGCTACACTGCACAGCATGTCACTGTGAGCAGTGTGACACACTGAATTAGAGCCATTAAATGATGTTAATTATATTGTAGGCTGGCAGAATGCATCAAAGTTAGCATGTCACACATTTTTGCCCGACAGCAGGACTGTATGAAGTATGCATACACTCTACAGTCTGATTTTCCCCCAATACTCTGGACTACTGCAGTACAGACTTGGGAATTTTAACTGAGATAATGCTAGAGGCTGCTGCAAGTCTATACATCTGTATGTGCTAGATGCTGAAGTCAATGCTGCTGGTGCTGCTGACAATGGATCTAGCCACTGAAGGAGAAGAGTGTTCAGGCCCAGAGTAATCTTCCAGGGCTACATGAGCTGGAGATTGTAGAGCACTACAGGGTGGATAGGGACATGCTACAAGAATTCACTGAGCTCTGCTGCCCTCAACTCAGACCCAGAGCTAACAGAGGGGAGCCCATCCCAGTGGAAACAAAGGTATGTGAAGCCCTTAGGACACTAGCTACAGGTACTTTTCAAACACAACTGGGGACATGATGGGGGTCTCACAGACATCTGCATCCAGGATACTCCACCAGTTCCTGGATGCCATGTTACCACATGGTAATGATCACATGTCTTTTCCCCTCACTGCTGAGGTGAGGGACAGCAATATGCAACACATCTACAGTATAGCCCACTACCCTGAAGTACTGTGTGCCATAGATTACACTCATGTACACATCAAGGCACTACCCAGTGAGCAGGGCAGAATCTATCTCAACTGCATGGGGTACCACTCCATCAAATGCCAGGTCATGTGCAATGCTAAGGGATTATCCTGAATGCATATGCTGGCAGCCCTGGCAGTTATCACAACTCCCGTATCTGGCACACATCATAGATTACCAGATGTTTGCTAGAGGGACATCCCACACAGCCTTCTACTGGGGGATGCTGGCTACACCCTGGAACCGTGGATGATGACACCCATCAGAAATGCACATACACCCATGGAAGGCAGTCGTAATGAGGCACACACACAAACTAGGAACATTATAGAGCATGTGATTGGACTTCTGAAGTCAATGTTCCAGTGCCTAGATATATTTGGTGGAGCCCTCTAGAACTCTCCAGCCACATTTGCACATATGTTCACAGTATGTACTATGTTAAACAATCTGATCCTGTGGAAACAGCTGCAGCAGGATCAGCAATGGGAAGTGATACACAGCTCTCCACCAGTACCTAGGTCACCACAGCCACAGTCACAGAAGGACTCAGAGGAGCAACCCCCTGCTGATGTCCTTGTAGGCAGACGTATGCATGCACAGTACACCCTGGCTTTTGCTAAGAGACAATGCATAGCACATTCATTGACAACCTAGGGAACTAGGGACAGACACCGTACTCCTACTCGGATATAGTAAAATTGATGCCCGGCAATCCACACAACCTGTAACTATATATGTATTGGCTATGTACTGCTTGCATCAGACAGAGTCAGCCCTGAACTAAAGTTCTGTCAACTGCTGCATTCGCAAGGTAAGTGTCTAACCTACACAGTACTCATAAGGATTAGTATACGATGGTATTGTATGCACGGATCTGCTACATTTATGCAAGCAAATATAGAAGGCTATTTGGACAGAAGCAACATCCACATGGGACTACAGATACCCAGTCCACTATCATGTATCATTTAATATTCATTAGGCCTTATGCATGGAATATTCACTACAACAGTCAAGGGAGATGTTAAACAGTGGGGTTACATGATCTACTGTGTATCTCAGCAGAACATGTGGTGTTGTTTCCCCACCCCCAACACAGCAGTGTTCCCATATAACTGCTTTAACAGTAACTCATCAGTGGTATATCAGCAGTCCAGGCAATCTCAGGGCAGCAACATAGAAATTGATCATACATTGTATGTCACATTTAACGCAGGAATAACAATATACATATTTATGCTATTTATTGTATGATGAATGACTGCTCTATGTCTGGTAGCTTGTGCGGCTCAGTGGACTAGAGAAGTTAGTATGGATGAAAGTGTTAATTGTTCTTATTTAGAATTATCCACGTCTTTTGGATGTGAGGTATTATTATGTTGTTGTTTTTTTACAGACTGTCAGTCTGTGTGTGGTGTAACATTATAAACCTCTGTCACATATTAATTACATCAGACAGCTGAAGAATCCTGTGAACAATTTGAATGAAGTGCAGTACTGTGGAAAACAGGAGCAGATGTCATTGTCCGTAACACACAAAATACTGGAGTACAGGTAGGTGTGGGCTGGACTGAGTTTGTAAGTACTGACAATCCCACTGGACATGCTCATACACTTAAGTTAAACAGAGTGCAATTCTGTTGCTCCTTGCTCAAAATGACCTGTTATGTATAGATATGTCTATACATACATACATACATATATGTATACATATCTGTCTGGCACTATCTCTCTCTCTCTCGCTCCCATAGATAGTTTATCTATCTCTATGTATATACAATTATATAGCTGTATATATAAATTTCTCTCTCTCTCTCTATATATATATATATATATATATATATATATATATATAAAATACATTTCAGTCTCTCCCCACATATCTACATAACACACACACACACATATAATATATATATATATATATATATATATATATATATATATATATATATATAAAATACACACACACACATATATCATACACACACAGCTACATTTATATAAAAATCCCTGTTATATACATACATATGTGTATAGATGGTAATCTAAATAAAATGATAATGGTGAGTAAAGCTGCACTATCACACATCAATAATGTTTCTCAAAGGATCCAAACTAAGGGCTAAACAGTACACAATGCACTTACCTACAGGCCCCTGTGCCTGCTGGATGTCACCACACATACAGCAACAGCTGAGCAGATGGTGTAATGTATGTTTTCTACGCACGCATGGACAGGCACATTGTTCTTGCTCATAGGCTTGCCTATCCAAATGCAAACTGTCACATATGGCCAAACTGGTAGCTGTAGTGACATAACTAGGGTAAACAACTTTTATCTGACTGCTAGGCTACTAGATGCAGATAACAGTATGGAGCAATATCACTCTTCAGGCCACAGGTGCTGTTTAACACAAGCCTAGTTTGCGTAATCCTGAAGTAGTTTTCCTGTAGTCACATATAAAACAGATGTCAGCTGTGGTGTGTGTGATAAGTATTGTGATCTGTAGTGTGTCACTAGACAGATAGGGGTTCTAATCTCACTCCAGGCCACTGTGTGTGTGTGTGTGTGTGTGTGTGTGTGTGTGTGTGTGTGTGTGTGTGTGTGTGTGTGTGTGTGTGTGTGTGTGTGTGCATGTGTGTGCAGCAAAACAACTGAGAATTTCTCATTGACTATCAAACACCTTTTGGCCCTCTAAGTTGCTGAATACTTCCAAACTGCCCTCTTCTACATGGCCTGCTGTCATCTATCTTAAGAATACCAGCTGCAATTGTAATGTCAGACTTAAGCAGTGGCACTTGTGATAAGTACTGCAATCTATAGTGTTTAAAACTTGACAAGTAGGGAATTTAATCTTACTCCAGGCCACTCTGTGTGTGTGTTTGTGTGTGTGCGTGTGCATGTGTGTGCACACGTGCACATGTGTGTGTGAGTGTGTGTGCGTGTATCTCTGTATGACATAAATATGATCATCTTAGAAACAGGTATTGTTGTGCAGTATTGTGGTTATAGCACGTGATGTGGACCTTCAAATGCCTGACCACAACTAGGTGTGCTGATGTCATCAAGCATAACATGTCCTAAAGAGATAGTAATAACAGACTTGAGATGTAGCATGGGCATCACATACTGTGATCTGTAGTGTGTACTGTTAGATTGGTAATTGTTCTAATCTACATGCAGTCAACTTGCAGTGTGTGTGTGTGTGTGTGTGTGTGTGTGTGTGTGTGTGTGTGTGTGTGTGTGTGTGTGTGTGTGTGTGTGTGTGTGTGTGTGTGTGTGTGTGTGTGTATGTGTGTGTATGTATGCTGTGCCATGTCCTGTAAACAGTAATTGGCAATGGTTCTATCCTCACTGTAGCCAGGTTTGTGTGTGCGACTATTAGAGCATTTGACATCAGCTTATGTAATCACAGGATCTTTGAAATTTAGTAGCATAATGGCACTACAGCCCTCAAAATCCTGGCCAAGTGCATACCCTCATTTACATGATCAGCACATATTGCCCCATACAACTGGAACACAGGCAGAAGCCCTGTGATCAAATGACAGTCACTCAGCCAGTCATATAGATGGCATCTGTTGAGGTACACTGAGATGCTCTGTTTGCCATTAGGCAGGATTCTGTTTCAAGTCTGCTAGACAGATATCTCCTACCAGCATGTATTATAATATCACATACTAGGTTAATGTCCTTAAAGTGAGTAATCTATGTACCATGCCACCTACAGATATGCAGCATTTCCAATCAAACATGGTCACACATTATCCCGTATGCAAGGCAGAGATCACCTCTGAGTATTGCATATGACACAGGCTAAAATGACACTGATTTCAGATGATCCCCATTGAAAAATACTGAAGACATGAAGTTCCCTTGTGAGAGACCACTGTATTATGTGGAATTGCCAGTAGTGCTCGGAAAGGTACGTCAACAAACGGCCATTGCACTCAAATATTGGCATGCTGTGGGATGAGTACATGGAGGTTTTCAGCCTGTCAGTTTCGGGTGACTGTGCCCTCAGTTATAGCAACATGTGATTCTCATCTTATCACTGGGGAGACATGGTGATCTCAGGTACATTAGGTGTAAAATTGTGTGGCCAAGCCTGTGTGCCGAGGTCTATCACCTCTGAGTATGTACATGACATGTTGCAACTAATGTGCTACTGAACAGGAACATAAGTGTTACTCATGGAAATTATACTACGTATATATTTGTATGGAGTTTACAGCCATTAGTATGTCAACAGGAATTCTTTAATCAATACCCTCTTGTTGGATATTGACATAACTTCTATGACGTCTCACAGTTTGCAGGCATCAGCCAATGTTGTCAGCCACAGACACTCAGTATTCACTTGTATCATGGTTAAATGGATTCCAAGCAGTAGAGGACACATAACTGGGCCCTGCTGAACACTGCTGTTACAGATCAGCTAATGGAGGTGGATTCACCTATTTTGAGTATGTGTGCCACCACTGAAACACTTAGTGACCCCTATAATGACATTACCATGGATCCCTAACTGGGGGCTTTTGTCAATGATTTCTGAGAGGGGGATAGAGTCACATGGCTTGTCTAAGTCTACAGGTTGTATGCCTTGATGTCCCCTCATTCAGGTCCTTGGTGACTGCCTCTGACATATCCACCAGATTTAGCAGTCATGATCTCCCTGTCAGAAATCCAAGCTATCTATAGTCAACTGTTTGTAGATCACATATATGTTTGCTGATGAGCTCCATGATTATTTGCCCTATTGGCATACAGATATGGCTACTCAGACAAATGGTCTGTAGTTCTAGTGGTAGGTGGATGCACCACCTCTGTGCAAGGGGATAATAGTTGCCATTGTCTAGCCAGCTGTGATGCATCCAGTGGTTACAATATGACTGCAAGGAATTCCCAATGGTGTTAGTAATCCTTGTTGGATCCCATGTAGGATGCAGCCTGGGATGTTAGCATGTCCAATAGATGTTGTGTATCTTCCATAGAGTGGTCAGTTATGCTTTGTAGATATGGAAAGTATGGGACACGTTGTAAGAATGTCATGTGGCATATTTGGTGGGGACAGAGGAGTGAAGTTGATGCAGAACCTATGGGGCAACAGGTTAGCTATGAGTACAGACCCATTTTATGTGGTATCATTAAGTACAAGTTCACCAACAATCTGTGCCTTTCCACTGAGGTTACATATGTAACTGCACTGTGTGTTATGGTTCTGCTTTGTGTGGGAGGCTAATTTTGTCACATACTGTTTCTATATGATGTCACAACTGTGCTTGTTTTAGCTGAGGAGTTTGTGCCTCCATTTTAGGGGGCACCCTTACTGCAACTGTCAGACAGCAATGTCCACCTCTTATTGTGCTGCCTTCTAATGACAGCTGCCCAGAGGCAGGTTTGCTGTGCCATGAAGACCTTGTGTTCCTCATGTAAGGTACAGCTGAGTCTATGCAGTTGTACTGCTGCTTATACAATGCATGGGTTTAGAGCTCTGTATACTTGCCTGTCCCATTTGAGGGGAGCTGTAGTCAACCTATGTAAACCATCCCATAGGAAGTAATAAATTGGTTTGTTGAAGTATATTTCTGCATTTTCTGCAAATGGGGGAATTAGGTCTGATAGTTGTAATGAGACTTGATCTGTGGTCAGATCGCACAAATGAAGACATCAAAGTGGGGGGGCTGCAGTGGTCACCCATATTGGTAAAAATGTTTTTTATTTAACATTTGTTAACCAGGAAAGTCTGACTTGGAATGAGACAATTTTCAGCAGAGGCCTGGAGAGAAACACTCCAGACACATGTCTTTGTAACGTGGGAGGAAACCGGAGCACCCAGAGGAAACCCACACAAACACAGGGAGGACATGCAGACTTCACACAGAAGACAGCCCAGCCGAGAATCGAACTGGAGAAACTCTTGTTGTGAGGCGACAATGCTACTGCTGCACCACTGCAGGTTTTGTATACTTACTCATTAAAGATATATTGGCTCCCCTTGTGAGGATGTCATGCCACTGTCCCAGGGCATTGTAGTTAAGGATGTGAACTAACCTTTGGTCAAGTGAGCTTCAGCACAACTAAGCAACACAGTCGGTGGTTACTTAATATCACAGCAAACCATGGTGTATTGATATATCTTGATAGACACAAGTACATTCAAACAAGCACAATGAGTGTCTGGATTCATAGAGCTGCTTCTGTAGCTGGCAGTGGCTTGATTAGGTGCCCTTCCAGCACTGAATAGCACCTGCAATATCTCAGGGAAATCACAGTGTTTCACTAAATATGGATGTGTATCTATCCTTAATGAATATATATACAAAACCTGCATTAAATTGGCCACTGTCTGTTTGAGGTTTGAATATGTGGAAGGACATGTAGTCTGGCATAGCTGTGGTGCTGTCCACAGCCTTGAACCTGCTGTCTTTGACTGCACAAATGTGGCATTTTCTAAGGTGAGGACACCTTCCACAAAGTGGGGTTTAGAGTTGCCATTCCCAGAGTGTAGCAGCATAACCATGATGTTGTATGAAGATAGCATTCTCATCGGAAAGTTTGCCCTGTAGGCAGTGCCTATAAGGTGCACTGTGGGGGTGTCAGCAGCATTGGCCAGTACTAACAATCCCAGGGGTGAGAGATGAAGACCATCTCTGACAAAGCATTGACGGCTGTTGAGCAAGTCATCCTAGGCAGACATGTAGTGGGTCCCCTTACAATGACACCACACGCTAAGGCAATTATTGACCTCCATCATTTTCTCTGTGTATTGAGCCATCTTCCTAGGGAGGGTCAAATGCAGCTGAAAGCTATGGGCATACCTCTGAGAGACACAGAGTGTCTAAGCTCAGTCATGTGTTTGCATAGAGTCCGGTGATGTATGTCACCAGTCATACACACCTGTAGGAAATATGATTTCTCCATTATATTACCTGATATTCCTTGAATTGCGACAAAGTGTGGTATGGTGTATCATGTCATCCCACAGACAGCTAACTGTGACCTTTTCCATATGTAGCCTGGTGATATGGACATCAATGTGTCTCACAATGTAATCACCTATGAATAACAGGTTTGATTTTGTGTTTTGCCTAAGGTGTTGGACTGGTGACACAGTGGTGCAAGCACTATTGTGTGCACTGTGCTCTCCAGAGGTATGATTTTCTAAGGTGTCCATTGTTAGGGAATGTGTCTGATACAGAGCTGCACACATGCAGGTGTGTGTGATGTGGGTGTGGGTGTTGCAGAAGGTGGGATCTGCATTTTGGCAAAATGCTCTTTGCCATATGTACTGACTCCTGTTTGAGATACTATGGAATCAAGGTTTGAAAAATACAGTCACATCTGTCACACACTGTGTATGTATGACATAGGAGTAGAGGGGTGGGGACACTTTCCACATCTCATCAGCAGTCATTACTAGTGCCATTAGCAATACAGTTATGCTTGTGTGTATGTCACAGCATGCCATTGTTAGGCAGTATCATGACAGATGGTGAAATGTAACATGTCACCTCTATGTAGGTCCCCTAAGGTAATGCAGCACCTGACAGTGTGCCATACAATGCTTTGCCAGCCATGTCATTAGGCTTGGTACCAATACCATACCTACAAATATGACACTGTGTAAGTCCTGCATAGTTAGGGTCATGTTGTCACACCCTTGTGGTTGACAACCTGAAACACAGTGTTTGTAGGCACTCCTTGCAGTGAATATGTTGATGCCTGTGCATGCACAGAGGACTTGTTCAACTTTGCTGACATTACATTGGCCTTGGAAGTGTACAAAGCCTGTCAAGAAACCAGGCAGCCAACTGGTTGTTTGTGAGACATGATGTGGGAACATAACATGACGTGTTCCGGGTACATAATTGTGCAGTATGACATATCTAGGACATGTGGCAGGTGGACACACTTTGGCCAAAGGTGGCCAGTCCTCTGCAGTAGCCTCCCAACCATGTCATGCAGATATCCACTATTAATCTGTTGAAGGGCAGGATGCATGAATTGCTGTGAAATTGTTACCTAAGATGGATCATCACCACTGTGCTGCTTGTTTCAGCAAGCCTGGACATGTATGTCACTGGACATTGCACATTATATTGTGATGCTGCAGCTGTACTTCTAATCACCATCTGGCCAGATCCCTAGTGACATACTACCAACCCTGGTACAGAAGGCATAATACATGCAAAAGCCAACTGATTGCTCAGATTGCTAATCAAGGCATCTACCTGGAGAAGGGTATGTGAAGCCTACAGAGACTTTTATGATGTGGGACAACTATGTGGTTGAGCAAACAAGCTGTGCCCTGCTTCTCATAATGAGCTTCATAGTAACATTTTGTGTGTGATGACATAAAACGTATCAGAGCAGGGTATCCCATGAGAGAGTGCTGTGGTGAGACCAGCATTGGTTGTAGCCATGCACCAGCAATTCAGAGGAATCCCGTGCTTTCCATGTTTTTCACAAGGTAATTGTGTCCTTTCAGTACATACCACTTCAGTAATGTCCAACTGCAGAATACTTGTGTAAAACCTCCCACCTTACCTTCACAGGGTATATATATTAGGCTTCCCTCTATTGTTTGTCTGTGCTCTGTATAGACACATTGGATGATTCTCTTCTTAGAGCATGATTGATGTAACTGCAATACTTAGTTGCACAGAGGACAACTAGCATGTAGTGCCAAGCAGTGTCCCCAGATCTCTCAGTCATCTGATACATAAATCCATGAAAGGAGTTATCATGAATACTGAACCATTGTAGAAAACATGAAAGACATGAAAGACAAAAAAATATATATTTGACCAAAAACCATTGACAAAAAACAAAAAATGCGGACTCATTTGTTTTTGTTTTTGTTTTTGGTCAATGGTTTTTGGTCAAATATATATTTTTTTGTCATTCACGTTTTCTACAAATGGTTCAGTATTACTTTTTTTTGTGTCTTTCTAGCTTTTCAGGTTATATATCAGTGCCTTTTTAAGATTGCTTTTTTTTAATTAACAGCCCTCATTCAGTTCCATATTTTAATACATTAGTTTCTATTGATATCCATTATTTAAGAATTTTTCACTATTTTGTTTCTCTTTTTAGTTTCTGTATCTTATTTTTTGGATATCTGCCTGGTTCTTATTTTTTGGTCTTATTTTTTGGTTTTCTAGCCTGTTTCTTATTTTACATACATGTTATTTTACATACATGTTGTTGCTAATTCTCTAGTACACTTTGCTTTGCTTATTATGCTCTTTTAGGTTGTCCACCATCCTGATGAAGATTTCGAAAAGTGTAGCCTAACAATGTATTTTACCAGCAAGGGTTGATTTTTTTTCCAGCAAGACTATTTTGTTAACTACATTTTTTTAGCTAATTTTAGCTAATCTCCGAACTTCACTATTGTAGGTTTAGAGTGATTCTACTAACCACATATGAGCTGGCTCAGGGTATCTAACCTATCAGATTGTAAGGTGTGATGTCAAGTTGTCATGCCCAATCACAATAAAGGTTTTTTCACCCACACTTGATTGGCTCCCACTGACACACCCCCAGGTAATCTTATAAAAAGGAAATCCTCAGGATCACTCTTTCCATTAAGGAACTACGGTTCGATGGTGATTGTACTTCTGGTAATTTTTACTTCAATAAAGTACGACCTTCTAGAATCTGAACTTCGACTACGTTGATTTTTTGCCACCATGGCGAGCAGAGCTCCTTAGCCAAGCCACATTTACATTGTTTTGCCTGTTTTTTCTGTGCGTTTCATCTTTGATTTCTAGCTGCCACACTAGCGGTTCCTCTCACCAGGCGACCTGACCAGCCAGAACTACGACCTGCATATGAAGCCTTTCTAAAGGCTTTACTCAGCCTTCAACCACAAGCGCTCGGGTACACACAGCCTTTCTCCAGGCTTTACCGTTAGCCCAAATTCTTCACCAACATCCCACTGTACCTTTATTAAGGCAGCCTACCTGGTCATCCATTTATTCTTGGCTTCCCTAGGGTATTTTATTCTTTGACATTTTTCCTCCTCTGCATAGGAACTTGAATACCCAGGTCCCACAGACAATCATTTTCCTGCTGGACGTCATCATCAGACTGAATAAACACTAAAATTAGGTTGTGTAGGGGACAGAGACCAACCACCTGTAATAAGAAAAGGAAAAGCAGGCCTTTAATACCAGCACTATTAGGCTCTGCAGTACTATGTTGCAATATATGTAAAGATGTATATACTGTTGTCACTATTACAGTCCTCTTTAACCCCCAACCTCATGTAGTAGGACATGAGGACATTACTTTTCCCACACATATCTGTAGTTACTTGTAAGTAAAAGCTCTTTACACAGCAATCTCATCAGCAACAATGAGGTACATTGTTGACATTTGTGAAGACTCTGCACAGTTGTCACATATGGCAATCTCTAGTGTCCTGACAATACTGTCACATCTATCAGTGTGGTCATACCTACAAGGCATAGGTATGACTCTAAAGTGTGTACAGTCAGTAATCTGTGCAGTTGGCAATCATGCCGACAGTACACAATCCAGCCAACAGGACTGGAATGACACTTTAGGGAATACATTGCAGTAAATCTACATCAGTAACAAAATAGTGTTGTGCTTACCAGGAGCAGGACCACAGTCTTGTCCAATTCCTGATGGACGTGTGAAAAGTTGAGGGAGAGGTAATGTAAACACCACTGCACTATAACAGGGTAATATGGCCATATATCTCAAATTTACAGTGGCTACTTTGTTAATTGTTATGTTGGTCAAAATCTGAGCATGAGATTCAACCTGCAGTTAAACTCCTCCTCCTCAAAGAACAAACACCTGACACCCGAGTAAAAGTATGTACACCCTGACAAACTGAATGCTACTGTATTCCAAAACTGATCAAACTAAGCCTACCTGGATGCTCCTCTGGCATGGAAACTGTGGCACCTACATCCACAATATATGGTGTGGTGAATGTATGAGCTGGCTGTCGTATGTTCCTAGGTTCACCAGGAATTCCTCAGTGGCTGAGAGCGGTTGATCCACTGCAGGCCCTCCACTGGAGACACCACAATCCCTGGCCACATCTGATGCTCTTTTGCATGCAGAGTTAATTATATCTGTCACACGGTGTCCAACCTGCTTATATGTTCTGCTCTGGTGACCTATGGTATTAACATCATGGACATGGTCAGCCCACAGTGCTGCCTGCAGTTCCCTGTTTTGCCTCCCCCTGGACAGTAGACGTTCATGGTGTTGATAAAGGCCTTACAGGATTATATCATTCTCAGCATTCTTAAAAGGGGCACAGCATCTGGCATATATGTTTCCTGAAAGACAAAAAAATGGGAACACATGCCAGGATCACATATGTGGAAGTACACTATGCAGAGATACAGCAAGATCAGAATGGCTGGCCATATCCACTGCTTGATCACATATGTCATATTCCACAGTGTGCAAACATACTAAGCATGTAGATACAACTTAGATATTAGCAATAGTCATCTATTCCCATTTGTCCTATGACAGATACTGCTGTATAATCACACACCCAACAGGGGAGTCCATTGTAGTGTGTCCCCTAGGGGCAGCCCCCCTGATAATATGTCAAAACAACAATGCCAAACAAATAGCAGTGTGCTATTACCACCACTATAAAGGGAAATTCCCACAAGACCGGTGTGCCACATTGACAAAAAGCATTCCACCCTTGATGTATTGGACATCCTCTGTAGTTGTAATAAATCTGGAGATCAATGAGATGTCATCATTACAGTTCTAAGAAAGGCTTAATGCTGTAATCCCCATTCCCTCTAAGTATATTCACACATATGCATCATGTTGTAAACAAAAAGCTTACATACCTGATGGAGTACTATAGTCCTCTGTTGATATGTACAGATATATAAATTTTTTGATAACGCGTTTACTGTGTGAAGAAAGTCTCATACAGACTGATTCCCCAAGCCAGCTGTTTGTCTTTTTAACATGGTTTTCATTAGCAAATGATTGGCTCTTAACCAATCTGTGGTTCTGAAATGCTAATTGCAGCCAACACAGCTGATTTGCAGTATAATCAGCCAATGATATGCAAGCACTGAACAAGATAAAAGGCCTTCATGTAGATTAGAAGCCTTTTCTGATATGTTGTGTTGGACATCGCTGGGGTCAAGATACTACATCATTGCAGAAGTTACGTCTGTAGCAGCTACTTTTACATATACATGTGTGCTACAAACTGCAGCTAATGCTGCAGGCAATAGGCATAGGCAGAGAGTGGGAATACTTTGGAGGACAACAAGCTGTAAGAGTAATTGTGGGGGCTGTGGCAGCCTTGTTGTGCAGGCAGATCCAGAGTGATATCACCCATTCCACTGCAAATTAAGGCATGTGTTTAAGGTAAGTATGTTAGGCAACTGTATCACTGACAGAGTAACAGGCACCATGTTTGTTGTGTCCTTGGGCAACATAGGGGGTAAATACATGATTATGTCATCCATTTGGGCAATTGTCAGGCCATGTGTTACATTATAGTCATCGGAATGTGTGTGCTAGCAGTCCTTGTTACTAGCAGGACCTCCATATGGGTATGGTAGCTGCATATCTGTGCTAATCTGTAATATAATTAAGCAATTATTGTGTGCTGCACTCTGATATTAGTGGGTCTCATGTGCATTACCCAAGTTAAAATCATCCTTGAATGCATATTAATGCATGACCTGACACTTTATGCACTTATGACGTTGCTATAGTGATAAGTCAGGTGTGTTCCTATCTGCAGGCCTGTGACTTCCATCACTGAAAAGCAGACATTTCATTTGAAATGTATTGTGTGGATAAAGAGTGCATGACTCAGTCATTCACCAATGGCTTCACCATAATGTAATTTAAAATTCTACACACCACTGGATTTGAACCCAGGAACATGTGTGGCAAAATGTACTGTTTGCAAAGCATTTAACAGACTGATATACTGAATCACTGTTACAGCATGTGTATTTGTTTTTTTTTCAAAACAGGTTTATTGTTTTAACATACAAGAGAAATATCATAACAATTTTATACAAGTAATTAAAAATAGATATGATTATAACATTCAACAAAACAACTAAAGTATTTACAAAGACATCCACTACAATCAGATCAATTAATTAAACTAAAATACCATGCTATTGAAATTAGGATTTTTTTAACAAATTTTGTAAATTATCCCATACAATATAATAAGATGTTTTTCTAGTTGTTCTTGACCTAATTGTGTTTATTTCCATATGGCACACTATATTCATAACATTTTTAAATTCATTGAACGAAGGAGGTGTATCTGAAATCCAATTTCTGGTTATTATTTTCCTAGCCACTGCTAGAATAGACAATAACAAGGGAAGCTTAACCTTTTTAACACTTTGAGGTACAGGTGTGTTGAATAATATAAGAGATTTAGAAATAATGAAATTATCTGTAAAAGAGCCTGCAAAATTCATTAATTGACTTCCAGTATTCTTTCAATTTTATACAGTCATAAAACATATGAGCCCAGTCAGCATTAATTTCTACATTACATCTCTTACATAGATTATTTTTATTATTTATTTTATTCATCATCAAAGGTGTATAAAAGATCTATGTAAAAATTTCCATGTATAAAGTCTCCAGACAATGGAAGACGTAGTTCTATAGGCAGATTCCAATATATATTGTTTATCTTGTTGATTTGGTGGGTCCCCATTAATAGAAGTGAAATAATTCCAGTATGAATCTATACTGTAAAAGTTTCTTGTCTGATAATTTTATGTATGTATGAAAGTTTACCTTTATCAGAAACTTTATGTTGTAAATTTAATATCAAGTAATCAATCAGTGTTGGAATAGATTCTTTAACTGTTATAGACATTAGATCTATTTTATTAATGAGATGTTGTCTAAAGGTCTGAACCTCTAACCAGCAAGTTTCTCTTAGATCAAATTCTTGTTTTAAGAAATCTAGATTTTTAACTTTATTATCAGATATCAACTGATACCAGTACTTTAGATCATTATCTATAGCTAAATGAGTTCCTTCAGAAGTAGATGACAAAAGCATACCCTGAGTATACATTATAGGAATATAATAAAATTCCATTCCCTATACTTAGGGTGCATGAATATAAAGTTACGATAGCTAATAATAATATTTAATGGGTAACAAACCATATGTTTAGGTGTAATAGGTGAAGTACAAAATTCCTTTAGTAACCATAACATGAAGTTATTTACAATCATATTTTTATGTATTAAGGAGATTTTCATGAAGTGCATACTAATTAGCTCCCAATAATCTTTCCATTTTGCAACATATGACTGATCTATTAATAAAGTAACAACTTTTACAATAGAAGAGATAGTATATAAATTAAAGTCTGGAAAAGAAATACCCCCTTGAGACCAGCTATTAGTATGTTTCTTTAATGCAATCCTAGGTCTATTAGGTGCCCATAGGAAATTTAACATTAGTGTATTCAGTTTCTTGATAATTATTTTTGTAGGTGGAAGTATTATTGATTGTATTAAGTATAAAATCTTGGGGAATATTATCATTTTAATAATTGTAAGTCTCTCCTCCATAGTAAAAAACATATTATTCCAGGTATTAAAAAGATGTTGTATATTAAGAAAACATGTATTATAATTATTATATATAATAGATTTAATATCTTTAGACAGTATTATACCTAAATAAGTTATCTGACCTGAATTGGGTACATATTTAGTAAAATCACTAATGAGAATATTTTTTTGTGTATATATAGGTAGTATTTTAGTTTTTTCTTCATTGAATAATAAACCAGAAATACTTTTAAAATTCATCATTTTATCAAATAGAGACTGCATAGAAGAATTAGATCCTGCTGATGTAATTAGAGCATCATCTGCAAAAAGTTGAATTTTGGATGTTGTATTTTCATCTATTTCAAAACCCTCTATGTCAGTACTGTTTCTGATCAAATTAGCCCAAGGCTCCATTACTAAAGTGAATAATAGTGGAGAAAGTGGACATCCTTGTTTTGTACCTTTAAAATGGGTATTTTTTTGTGAAACATATGTTCCTACCTTAATATAAGCCAATGTTCCTTTGTATAAATGCTCAATTAGATTTACAAATGCATCTGAGAAGTTTGTGCACTTCAGTAAGGTAAACAGATAGTCCAAACTTACTGAATCAAATGCTGAACATATATCAAGACTAATAAGTGTTAAATCTTTCTTTTTCCTATTTGCAAAACCAATTAATGTTAAAGTTCTTCTTATATTATCAAAAGTATTTCTATTTACAATGAAGCCTGTCTGATCTATATCTATAATGCCGGGGATGATTGTCTTCAATCTATCAGCAAAAATACTCATAAACATTTTATAATCAACATTAAGTAATGAGATGGGCCGATATGAAGTACATCTAGTTGTATCTTTATTAAGTTTTAAAATTGGCAAAATAAATGTATATTGCCAAGATGGGGGGGTTATTAACTCAGTTTGGGCCAAAATAAAAACCTTATGTATTAATGAATATGTACTTTTTGAAAGGATTTTATATATCTCTGGTATAATACCATCATTACCCGGTGCTTTGTTTGATTTAAGCTTATTTATTTGTGTAATAACCTCTGTATATGAAATACTTTTGTCCAATAGTTTAATCTGTTGTTTATTAAGCTTTTTATTCATGTTTGTGGTTATAAACTCCTTTATTTTATCTTTAGGTTCCATGTTAATGTTATTATGGTTAATTTTGTGAAAGTGATTTCTAAATTAATCTAGTATTTCTGGTATACTAGAAACATTCTTATTTTTCCTTAGAGAAAAGATTTCTTTGATATGGTTTTGTTTATTAAACCTTTTTGTTTTATTTTTAAGTCTATGTAAGTATTTGGGGCTTATTGAATAAGACAAAAACTTGCATTTCTCTAAAGTTATTTTAACTTTATGAGTTAAAATTTCTTTGTATTTCTCATTTAGTTTGTTTATTTCTTCAATAACTTTCTTGTCCATAATATTTTCTTTATTATTATGTTTATAAGAGTCTAATTTACTTTGAATATCTAACAATTCCTTATCCCAAGATTTCCTTTTATTATTATACCATCTGATACTTTGTCCATATAGATATGATTTTAAGGCATCCCAAACATAGACAATGGAGACTTCAGGAGTATTATTTATGTCTAAAAAAATGTTTTACTTCTGAAAGTATATATTCTTTATAGTCTTTTAGTTGAGTTAAGTATGCTGGTATCCTTTTGATCTGAACATTATGAGTATTTTTTATCATGAATTCAAAACAATTGAATTATGATCAGATATAGGACATGAAATGATTTTGGAATTAATTAAATCTGTTACCATCTGGTTAGAAATAAAGACCCTATCTATTTTTGAATAAGTTTTGTATCTGTTAGAAAAAAGGTGTATGGTAATGATTTTGAATCTATCTGATTATTAATATCATTCAAATGATAAGAATTAGCAAAATCATTTAAATGTTTTGCATTAGATGTAATTCTTCTTTTCCTATAGTGGTAGTATCACTTTCATGTAGTATACAATTAAAGTCACCAGCTAAAATAATATCTCCTATAGAGAATGATATGATCTTATCAAGATGATGTTTCACTGTATTAATACCAATTCCAGGTATCCAATATACATTAATTAAAGTGTAAGTCTTCCCATTAATTTGTATTGTAACCATACAAAACATTCCTTTGTCATCCTGATAAGACTTAATGGTTTTAGGAATGGGCATACTTTTATTCCATAAAATAGCCACTCCTCTTTTTTCTGAGTGTGCTCTGAACTAACCAATACTGTATATTTGTTTGTGGCTAGTTTATCAATATCTTTTTCAAGAGATGGGTTTCTTGCAGGAAGACTAAGTTGGCCTTATGTAAATTAATGTATCTTATTAGGCTTGCCCTTTTACACGGATTATTCAATCCATTAATGTTTAAAGAAATTCCTTTTAAAGATGTCATTTGGCATTTTAAAACTTAAGAATCTTATGATCAAAATAACAAATAACAACATAAGTAATGTTACATCTCCTCCTTTAGGTGTACCTTTAAATATAGCTGTACTTATTGAATCTCTTATGGGATTTTGTATAGGATTCAATTTTGTTTGTAGTGACAATGAGTGTACAAAATATATTGTGGATGTCAAAACTATATACATATAACAATGAACAAGTGAAAATAATGTAAGGATTAAACCTTGCATCCAGCCTGGAGTTAAAAACTCCAACTTAGAGTAGTATTTACCACTCAAGTTAACCCCCTACCCTAAGCAGCAGTACCTCAGCTACCACCTTATCAATTTAATACTGATTATATTTAACTTAAATTAACAGCTTTCAATTCAATTATCTAGCAAGACAAGACTACACATTTGATAAAACAGCATCATATAAACTAAAATAAACTTTTTTTTTTTTTTTTTTTTTTAAAAACTATTCATACTACTATATACATCTATGTAATATAATACACTTGTATTCAAATAGCATTCAAATAATCTTGATATTAGGAACCAAGAGGAGAGAGAGAAATAAAAGACGTGAAAGAGGGAGAGAGAGTGAAAGAAAGAGAGAGAGAAAAAAAAGGAAGGCATATTTACATATTAATTTATTCAAAGTATGTAAAAATAAGTTCTAACATTCATTTAAATCAAAAACTTTGGCTAATATGGTTCAGACATTACATATATTAAGATGCATCTATTTTCTGTCATGTAAATGCAGTCAACAGCTTCCAAAAAAAACCTTGAATTGCTTGTATATGAGCATTTTACTCATACTCATTATTGTCAATAGAATAAAATATTATATTTATAGAAATTGTTATAAATCATACTGTATAGTTATGCAAATTCTCAGAAACACTTGCATTATTGTAAAAATAGCCATCTGTATTTTGTATGTCTATACTACTGCTTTAAAATATATCACATGACAATTTCTTCCAGAATAGAGTTATAAAGTTATTTATGCTTGTCAATCAGATGAATTAAATGAGTTATAGTAATGTATATGTTTGGAACATAAGTTTTTAACAGATTAGTATGCTGCAGTCAAGTAGATTTTCAAAAACACTTGAATAAATGTTTCATTTTCTATGCCTTCTAAAATAAGACATTTACTTACTACAAGAAACTGCATCATTTAAAATCATTATAACTGACATATTTTATGAGTTATAACATAGATATTTAAGTAATTATATAAAATAACTCACATTTAGATGTTAAAGAGTTCATTTTCCTTCACATAGTCGCATTTGCATCAGTTCTACTTCCTGGTAGAGTGTTCTTCCTGAATCTGCAATGTGTCAGTGTGATATCTGGGTCAAAGGTCAAACTGACTACTTTCATCTTCTCTGTGAGAATTCTGAGAGTTGAAGCTTTTAAAACAACTCAAGGACACTGTTCATGAGGTAGCCCACATCCCAGATTGTCTCCCTTAACATTTTGGCAGGAAACTTGTTAAAAACTAGTGACAAACATTCATTTAGCAGTGTAAATGCATCTAAACATGACAAAACCTCCACAATGTATTTTACAGGTTATTACAGCCTCTATGTAAGTGAAATTAAGCCCAAAGTTATTAATAAGTAATAAAACTCAATATTTATGTCCCAACTCAATTTTTATGCAAATCTTATTATTTACTGTGTCTATATGATCAAAAGCATTTCTATATATTAATATGAAAAAAAAATAAAGAGAAAGAATAAAGAAAAGAAAAAGAGAGTAGAAAATAAAAGAGTGTAAAGCAGAAATAAAAAAATGTAAGAGAAAGCTATAAGATGTATATACAATGGAATATTACTTACTGTTTATATTAATAGAGTTAAAATAAAACATATTATTTACTATTATTTAGTTCTAATTATTATTAGTTAAAGCATGACAGATTATTTACAAACAAGCATAAGCAGTATAATCAAGAAAGTATAATTAGGAATAGCATTTGAGAAACATATAAACTTTTTACAAGGAATAAATATGTTATTATTCTATTAATCATATTTTCATTACTCTTCTCTCCCTGCCCTCCCCCACCCTTTACCCACTACATAATCTAAATAGAATGTCATTGTTTAAACAAAGAAAAGAAGAAAAGGAGAAAAAAAGAAAAAAAAATGTATCAAATTACTGACCTTACTTCTCTTTTTCAGAAAGAGAATCAAATTGAATAATAGCTTGTTATTAGTTCCTCAGATATTTTGACTGGTTATGAAACAAAACGTTTCTTTGCACACAGAGAATAACTTTGATTAAATCTTTTTCAGAATATTTGTGGCTTTCTGGAAATGCAGGAACTATATTTAAAAAGATTAATAATGAAGTAAAATGATGAGAGAAAAAAAAGAAAAAAAAACATAGAAAAAAAACATTTGTTTTTTAGTCTCTTCTTCTTCTCTGAAGTCTTCCACGAAGTTTCAGTTGCCAGTCTCTTTAATGAAGGACTAGCCCATTCCATTTCCTCTATTTTATCCAAAATCTTATTTTTTTTGATAAACAGTAAAGCAGAGTCTAAGTCATCAAAAATTTTAGGACCATCAGAAAGGAAGATTTTTAGCTTGGCAGGAAACAGAAGGTATGTTTTAAACTGTGCTTTTTTAAGCTCCCTTATTAGTGGCAGAAAAACTTTTCTTTTAGCTATTACCAAGGAAGAATAGTCATTGTCAAAATGCACAGTTGTCTCATTAATCTTAACAGGAGTTTAGCCCAAGCAGATTTAAGAACTATCTCTTTATCAAAAGATGATAGAAATCTAACTATAACTGATCTAGGATAGTTTTTGTTAGAGTTATTATTAGCTATAGATCTATGTGCTCTTTCGATACCAAAAGAGAATGCTTCTGGTAAGTCTAAAGTTTTAGGGAGCCATGTTGTTAAAAAAGAAGTAATATTGTTACCTTCAATAATTTCTGGCAGTCCAAAAATCCTAATGTTATTGCACCTAGATCTATTTTCCAGGTCATCCAGCTTTGTTTGTAAATGTGTATTTTGTTTCAGCAGAAACTCAATGTTGATTTCCTCTTCTTGGATTCTATTTTCCATGTCATTCACAGCTTCTTCTATGCCTGTCATCTGGATCTTCTGTTGTTGCAGGTCTATATGTAACAAGTCTATTTGTTTTGTAGTTTTTCTATGAAGGTATCTATTTTAGTATCCATTTTATCCATCTTAGCAGTAAGTTGCTGGATTATAGTTATCAGAGACTGAAGTTCTTTCTTGATGCTGGAGTCTTGAGAATTTGTCTTACTGGAACTCATTTCAGACTGATAAACTGACAGGAAAATTTCCAAAGTGATTTCTGACAGGAATATTGTTAACATTTCCTTTCTTTTTTAGATATAGTTCAAGAACTATATAAAACAAACATATTTAGAAAGAAAATTACTTCAAAAATTAATTTTTAAGTAATTAATTCCTGTCAGTGTAATGAAATTGGTGGAGCTGAAGAAATCTGCTGCTATCCTGTGTTCATCCTTGGCCACGCCCCCTCTGCATGTGTATTTGTGATGGTATAAGTACACACACAGGCTGTGACATACCTTCATTACAAACATTATTAATGCCTGGCTTTATAGAGATGTATTTCTCCACCAGTGTCCCAGTTGAACATGTATTTTGCCATTAATGTTTTAGCAGGTGTACTTGTACATGTTGCTGATAAAAGTGCCCATTTACCTGCTATTAGAGACTTCACTTACATCCATTAGTCTGTGTCTGGCTTTCTAGTGGTGTAGTTGTGTACCAGACTCCAAGTTACACTCCCAGTTTGTCATTACTTTTTCAGCAAGTTTGCATGATGCAGCACAGTGCACAGCTCTGTTTAAACATGCTTAATGATGGCAACTTGCAATTATTATGTTTTGCTTAAACCACCTGTTAACAGCTGTGTGGTGTGGCAGGTTAATGCAGTGGTCTGCAGGTGCGATTGTCTTGAGTTCGAAATAGGGGACTGGAATTTATTCTGTACGTGTGTATTATCATTTAAATCACATATATCAATATAGCTCCATTTAGCTGAGCTTAGAGACACTGTGCGACATGCCGTGTTGGGCAGCACCACACAAAAAAATCTTTAAATAAATGAAAAAAGGTCAGATAGGACAGTGGTGAAATGGGGTGCAAGCAGGGGGGAAAACATAGTGAAAGGAAGATAGGTATGTGCAGGAAGGGCATAGGAAAGAACCATAGCTATGCATTTCTTGTACAACAGCAACTGTGCACTTTGACAGAACTTGTAGATGAATTTGGACTGTCACCCCCAGAAAGAGGGCTGAGGACAACATAACTGCATTCTCAAGCCAACTGGATGAAATTACATGTGTCTGGTGACTTATGTGTGAAATGGAGAGCTATGTATGGGATGATATTCTTTTTTCGAGAGGTGCCCATTTTTTTATTTTTTTTTAAGGTGAAAGTGGAATGTTAGAGAAGGGACATAAGTACATGTGGGGGAGGTAAGTTGGGAAGGTGAGGAAGCTTTTGCAGACAGACAAGACAGCAGACAGGGGAGGTATGTGACACAAGAGGCGGTGAACACCTTGGATGGGAAGGATGTTGTGGAATTCAAGTCTCAGGTGTCTCCACAAGGTAGCAGCATGACTCGTCTCTACCCATGGGACTGTTGGCACTGCTCCTTCACTGCCCCTGGGGTGGCAATGGTGGAGGGTGGTTTTTGGGGTGAGGCTGTCCCACCAGGGTGGGGAGCATGCCCTCTATCTGGTGCAGGTGGTGTCCAAAACCATGGAACACTGTCCTGTGCTCCAATCCTGGCAGTTCATCATGAGTGACAACACCTCCTCCCGCTCCCAGAGGGGGGCCCAGTCCGGGCCTGTGGGGCAGAACTACCCAATACCACAGGTAGTGCAGGATCAGCAGAGGGGGTAACACCAAGCTTGGTCCCAGATATGCTGAGCCCTGATACCACAGCTGGAGGAGCCAAGGTAGGTAGATCACCTGTAACTGGCCTACCTAGTCATGCTGTAGTAAATTAGATATAAAGATAAGTTAAGGTTAGTAATAACTAAACCAATGTTTGTATTAACATAATGGAACATAATATTGATTAATCCAAATACATATTAAGATATATTATGTGGAGCAAGACACTAAATAACATAACAGTAAGTATGTTAACAACAAGCCAGTATGAAATAACAAATAAGGCCAACATAACAGTTAGTTTAACAGAATATATTAATATTAAATCATAATAATAAATAACATTAATAAATTAAAGAAGATAAGGGATGGGGAGTGAGAGAAAAATATACCATTACTGAAGTCACAGATGATATTAATACACAGAGTACTAATACATACTACTACAGGTGTGCAGTGTTAGATGTGAGTACAGTGAGTCAAATTCTTCTATAGAGGATATAGCACCTACATACTTCTCAAGCTGTTAGCATGAGACAGTATGGGCCAAGCAGTAACAAATGCAGGTACATAACTACATGGAACTGTTTTACATAATGTGCATGTACATAACTACCAAGGCGTTCTGTAAATGGATTTGCAAATACATTGCATTCCAGATAATAATTTATCTGTTAATCACAGACCAGACAGACTGGGCAATTGTCATCTCATTACAAAAATCATGACAATTGAGAGGTATGTTTGTGTATTGAGTAGACTAGACAGCTGTCATGTCTTAGTTGGCAAGCATGGGAGTAGTACCCAAAAGCTATGACTCCAGGGGATGTGCACATAATATAACAATTGACTGCAGTGACTTTAGAATAGACATGCAATGAATACAGCCATAACTCACTTATATGAACACACTACTTATAAAACCACAACCCTGCTTTATACTTTATTTTTATTGCTCTTTAGAATCTGTGAAATATACAAATATCTGCCCAGAATGTGGGCTACTGTACCCATTTACTTTGTTCCTGCAGTGGGGGAAATAGAGAGCATTATGTGACTGAAAGTGGCCTGAAGGCAGCCTTGAACCATACTTTGGGTTGTACAATACATTTATCAAGGAATTAATTTTGCACTCTTTATTTACTCTTTTCCCTATAGTTTGTATTACCCATTAATCTCATCACCATACTGTATTCAGTCTAGTTCTTTCTGTAGTATTATTAGCAAAATTGTTTTTCTTGTATCTGTATAATTGTACAATTTGTGTATATATTAAGAATTATCTACTGTAACCTATGTACTGGAGCTTTTCTCCCCAGGACTCCATTGAAAACAGGTTATTTTGGCCCAATGGACTATCCTGGCTAACCAACTGCAAATAAATAATAAAATAAATAAATAAATTTATTTCACTTTTACAGTTGACTGCAGTGGCATTAGAACATGCATGCAATGAATACAGCCCTACTACAATTATTTAATCACATTGGTTATCAAACCACAATCATGCTTTAAACCTTATGACTTATTGATATTGGTATTGTTTATTGCACTACAGTTATCAGAAAATATATTTTTAGACTCGTAGCTAAGCATAAGCTACCTAAAGGCATTACTATTTTCCTACTCTGGTAACAATACACTAGGTCTTTTGTTTTAAAATTACTCTCTGATTTGGTTGTACAAAGATAATTACTTCTAATATACATAATTATCACAAATAACATATTAACTTTAATTTCACACACTTTGATATTTCACTACTCAAATCAGTAACAATTCTGAAGAGTAACCTTTTATTTTTCTCACTTATTACATTCTATACAGTTATTATAATGGCAGTAGCACAGAATGGACGTAGATTACTGTTCATTGGATCGACGAAGAAGGTTTTCAGGAACTTCTCATTAAACCAGGAATTAAATATTCCATGTTTAGACGTAAATAGTTTTAAATGTTTTACAGTTGTACTCAGTGTTCATGTTATGTTCATAACAGAATCTTTACTAACACAATCTATAGGAATGTTTTCATATAAATGTTTGTTCTTAAATGTAAATGGACTCAATAATCCTATAAATAGAGGAAGCTTAAACAAATATTTGAAAACTAAGAAAGTACATATTGCATTCTTGCAAGAAACTCATATAACAGAAGAAGGTTTGAATAGGATGTCTTTAAATGGCTATTTTATACTTGCAGAATTTCATTTTCAGACCAAAAGAAGAGGCAAAATAATATTGTGGAGGAAAACACTATCAGTACCTAAAATAATCAACACATATTCAGACAAAAGTGGGATGTTCTGCTTAATTATTCTAGAAATAAATAAAAAACTAATCACATTAGCCAAGACTTATTGGATACCCAGTGTCGGTGCTGCAACAGCCAATAAATATCTTGACTTACTTGCAATCAAATCTAAGGGAGAAATAATATATGCAGGTGATTTTAATTGTATTCTCTCCAGAAGTGACTCTACTAAATGTGATAAGTTTAAGATATCTGCATCTGCTAAAAGATTGAACAACTTCATCAATAATTCATATATAGGAGATATTCATGAAAAACTAGAACCCAAATCCCTAAAATACACACATTACTCATACAGATTCGGTACACAAACTACCATCAATAAAGTATTGATTACAGATGATTTATTCTCAGAAATTCAGTAATTTTTCATTAGCTCCTGTCCAATGTCTGACCACAACGCTATATTCTTTAAAATCCACATGAAATCTAGTAATCTAGTATATTGGTAAAGAATTCCAGCATACATTGATAAGATAACCAGGTTTAAGGAATGGTTACTGAAAGAAATCAAAATATTTTTAGACATAAATGACAGTGATAGTACTTCTAAAGTTATTGTCTGGGATATGCTGAAATCTTACATTTTTGGTAAAATCAAAACCTGGTACCTACACAAACGAATGGAATGGGATAGTACGCTATTGAGAATACAATCAAAAATTGAACTAAAAAGAAATTTAAATAATAAAGGCATAAACAAAAATACAGAACTGAAACAATTAAACCTTGATTACATGGAAATTCTTAATCACAAAGTGGCAATAAATTTAGAAAGGATCAAATTACAGTCTTTCTATGTTAACCCAAAAAACATGCATATATTAGCTGTGAAATCAAAAAACTTAAGCAATGTTAAACATATAAGGGAATTATTGATGAAACTAAAACTAAAACTAAAATTGTAATAGATTTAGAAGATATTCCTGAGATTTTCAGAAAATATCACAAAATAATAAATAACATAAATCCAAATATTAATAACAACATCCCAAAAGACAACTCCTTAAATGAGAACATAGGCAACAAACTATCAATATAACAGAATATCAAACTTCTCAAGCCAATAACATTAAGTGAACTAAAAGAGAGGATTCAAAGCCTTAAGAACAATAAAGCTCCAGGATTAGATGGATTAATAGGATAAATTTATAAAGTACTCATAGACAATACAGTAAAGATACTTTTACAAGCTTTTGAGCAATTCAGAAAAAAGACACGCTCATTCCCTTCCTGGAAATATGCCATGATTTCCCCTATCCTAAAACGGGGCAAAGACCCCAAAATAGTAACTTTCTATCATCCCATTTCACTATTAAATGTGGACTATAAAAATTTTACATCAATATTAGCTAACAGATTAAATCAACTGATGCCTAAGTGATGATCAAACAGGTTTCATCCTAAATAGAAGAGTACAATACAATGTTGTCAGGCTCCTTTCCTTAGTAGATCATGCTAACAGGAAAAAAAAACGACCTATCAGTTATTAGCCTAGACTTAAACAAGGCTTTTGACTCTATAAATTGGTCCTATTTATTTAAAGTATTAGAAGTATATAACTTTGTACCTTCATTGAAGGTTGTGTGTCAGAGCTGGCAACTCGGCACATAAAAATCTACTGCCAATCATTAGCGGACCGAAGTTCCGCTGTAGCAACCCCTAACTGGGAAAAGCCAAAAGACACAACATTAGAAGTATATAACTTCTTTCCTGACTTTATTTGCATAATTAACAGATTATATGTTAACTCAATATCATACATCAAAATTGGCGCTTTTTTATCAGGTCCGCTCAACATCATAAAAGGCACTAAACAAGGTTTCCCACTCTCTCCCTTATTATTTGTCCATTCAGTAGAACCTCTAGCTAACATCATAAGAGCAAATTCTAATATAAGGGGATTTTCTGTTAGTCCAAGCTACATTTCTAAAATACAACTTTTTGTGGATGATGTCATGCTAACAATTGGAAATATAGATTACTCTATAGATCATATAACAAAATCCCTGCAAGTTTTTGAAGAGGTTTCAGGCCTAAGTTTTAATCACACCAAAACAGAAACATTATTAATAAATAAAAAAGTAAACACTTTACTAAGAAAACACAACAATTTTAACTGGGCAAACGACCATTAAGTACTTAGGAATATACATAAAGTCAAACTGGAATAATACTTTAAAAACAAATTACAAATGCCTATTATCCACAGTTAAGGATTTTTTAAATAGTTGGAATAAAATGTATTTCACAATAGAATAAAGACTGTCATAAATAAAAATTATCATATTACCCAAAATTTTGTTCTACTTCCAAACTTTAATTGCCTCCCCATCCACAAAGTTAATGAAGCAACTAAATTCTATGTAAATAAATTTCCTATGGTTTCCTCAAAAGCCAAGAATCAGCCATGCTTGACACTACAAAAGCTGGGAAGATGGGGGAATAGCATTCCCAAATTTAGAACTTTATGCAGAATCGACCATACCTAATGTGATGAGCCAATGGTTAAACTCTAAATATAGTTCTAATTGGAAAAATCTCCATGTAAGTATCTTATTATCTGACATTGACAGAAATATTGACAATAATATGTTGTCAGAAAATAAAAAAATCTTCCTTGTTGTCAAAGAACATTTCTACAATACCGATGAGAATAAAATAAATTCTCTTTTCACTAATTATATATTAGATCATTTTAAAAAGATAATAAACAACAATTATATGACAAAAAGCTTAATATTTTTAATATTTCCCATAGCATACACAAAGACCTGTCTGGACTCTTTCAATGTATCTAAAATAAAAGTAATGGAAGAAAATGGCTTAGTTTTCTGGCACTAGTTTCTCTGCAATAATAATATCCACAAACCATGCTCTCTTATGGCCATGTATAACATAAAGCACAACAACTGGTTGAACATGCAAATATTTAGAGAATACATAGTTAATGAATTAAAAATATGCCATATCACCAGCACAACACCTTTACCTAAAATACTTTCTCTTCTTTGTGAAATAAACATTTTGCAGGTTAATAATATTCTATCCTTGTCAAGTATATATAAATCTTTAAGTACCAATATGCAAATCCCAGAGGACTCCTTATGGAATTTCACAGAGAGAATAAACAAATCAATTTTTTCAGATAGTTATAAAGAATTAGTACTTAAATCAATTAGTAGCACAATGGCATCCCCTTCTTGGAAAATCTTCACTTGGAAATACATCCATAGGAGCATTTTTACCCCACATAAGATGGACTTGATATCAAAAAATAAACTTAATAAATGTTGGAGATGTGAGGAAATACTTTCTGCAGATTGGGTACACATGTTTCTTACATGTAAAATAGTAACTCCATTCTGGATAGAGTTCAAAAGTTTCATAAAAGCATTGTGGATGGACAAGTGTGAAGTATCTGACTCATTATTACTTACATTATTTACATTCTTAATGCACCAATACCAACACATATCCCCAAAATACAGGTCCACCTTCTTTGGTCCTTGCTTGCAATTGCAAGAAAAATCATTACGTCAAATTGGAAGTGTAAAAAATCCTATAATTTACAGATTTTTTTACTATTAGCTAAACTTGTATGTAATAGGGAGTTGCAAACTATTTCAGAAAGAACTACTAAGATGACACATAAGAAACTAACTTGGTTGAAGCTTGAAAAATTACTAGATAAAATGTAATCACAACAATGACATTATATCTGTTATGGAGATTGCAAATAGTTATTGTTCCATGTTATGATGTTTTTAAGACATACATTGTGCATATTTATGCATTCACCATTTATTCTTGACATTAAAAATGGAGATAGAGTCTGAAAAAGGTTCTATGCTGTCCACAGTTCCTTTATGTTTGGACAAATGTGACCTATAGACCTCCTTTCAAGTTCCAGCTTTAGAAGGAAAGATGTTTGGAAGGGGAATTCGAATGAGAGGCCCAAGGATGAAAGTAAACAAAGTACTGGAGAAAAAGATTTAGGATTCCTGTGTGAGCTTACTACCTAGGACATTTTTGTATCTAGGTCTGGCCTAATTAATGTTCTAACGAATGGGATGTTTGACATTCTCTGTTTTTTCCACTGTTTGTACTTTATGAGATCAGCGGACATTGTATTTTTCCAGTGGGTGTTTGATTTGGATTAGACAGTGAGGGATGGTGTATGTTTTTATGTAACTTGCTTGCCTCAATAATTACTGAATAACTGACTGTACTTTATCCCTACTAGGTGGTTAGTGCACGCACCCCATCAGGATAGCCAGTAGCCAAACCCTCCAAATATTGTCCCCCACTTACTCCTTATCCACTCACTACTACAACTGCCTTTTCCTCCCTCCACTGCACCCTTCTATATCCCTGTGAATACACCCTCACACATTTCATTCTAATCCTCTCCTCTCAAACTTATTAACCATCTCTCTTTCTACACATCCTTCTCACTCAACTCATACTCTGTCTCCCACCATGCAAACAAAATCTGCCTATGCTCTAATACCCTTATTTCTAAGCCTAATCCACTTCTGCTTACTCTACCTTACTAGTCTCCCACAGTTTCAGCACTCCCCTCCCTTTCATACAACTGCGATTTACATTAAAAAAGACTTTCCCTTTACAACCCACCCCTACCTCTACAAACATAATGAATCTTTTCTATTTTAAAGGAAGCTCTGCCTTACCCCTAGTAAACCACTTCCCATACCCACCAAACTCACCTCATTAGGTTCCAATATCTACAACTATGACCCATTAGAAAATAGATACCTATCCATACTCTACTCAAAATGTATCACCCTCCTCCTCAGGTTCTGGAGATGTACACCCTAACCCAGGGCCTTAATACAACTCCACCTCTAAATCACATACACAAAGATCTCCCCTGCATCGCAAATCTCTTCTCCTTGCCACACTTAATGCCAGGAGCCTTTGTAATAAAATACCGTCCTTTCATGCCTGGATCTCTCATAACAAACCTGATATTGTCTCTATCACAGAAACCTGGCTAAAACTACACATAAAAGATACCAAAATTATGCTCCCTAACTATAAACTTACAAGAAGTGACAGACCTCAAAAGAAAGGTGGAGGAGTATCCTTACTCATCTCCTCCTCCTTAACAGTAACACCCTATACTAAGCCCATACCCTCATTTGACACCGCCAAGCTAACCCTTGCCTTTCTCAAAGTAAATAACAATAAAACTTTATGCATTGCCTCCCTGTACATTCCCCCTGGTAGCATTATCCCTATACTGGAAGATATTCTTGCCTGGTTCACTTCCAACATAAATAGTGAGACTATAATCCTAGGCAATGTCAACATAAACTGGTCTTCCAATGACTCATCTACCCCTTCTCAAAGCATCAACCTATATCAAGTCACACAGCTAATCAAAACCGCTACTAGACCAAATAAAGATTACACCACAGGTAGCATCCTTAACTGGATACCAGTCTCCCACCCTAACCGAGTTTCTGTTAGTGGTACTCTCGCAGACTCCCTTAGTGACCATCTTCCCACCTATACATGCCATTCCCCCTCCCACATCCTCTTTCAACACAGGCACATTTCCACCCACAACATGCAAAACTTCAATCCCCTAATTTTCCCTAGTACCTTAAAACAGATAGACTGGAACCCTCTAAAGTCCCTCCCTTTAGATGCAGCAGTTTCACATTTCAATAGAATTTTCACTGATATACTTAGCCACTTCGCCCCCAGTAGAACCAAAAGACTCAGATTCAAAACAGCCCCCTGGCCAACTAAAGACACAGAACTACTTATGCATCACCGAGATAAAATCTGGAAATACTATAAAAAATGCAAAACTCCCAACTCTCTTGCCAGATACAAGCAACTGGGAAATCAAGTAAAAAAACAAATAGCCACTGACCACAAATTCTACTACCTTAAACTTCAAAATAATCATAAAACCAACCCCAGAAAATTTTGGAATAGTATTTCATCAATATTATCCCCAGGCAAAAAAAGAGAACCCTTGCCCTTACCCAGAGACACCAGATCTCTACCTAGCTACTGAATTTAACTCCTTTTTCATTGACTCCATAGGCAAACTCACCTCTTCTTTCCCTAACAACATCCCCCCTCAATTTAACTGATAACAAAAACTTAACATCCATGAACCCTAAGTCCTCCCCTTTTACTCTCAAATCCATTCCTACCCACACTATAAAAAAGCTCCTACAAAAGTTAAAACCTTGCTCTAATGCCCCATATGACATTCCATCCAACTTTCCCCAACTAGCTGCTGATGGCATAGACCTTCCAATCAGCATCCTTATCGATCACTCCATTCAGGAGTCCTATGTACCATACATCTGGAAAAAAGCCTTCATCATCCCCCTCCATAAAGGAGGTACAAACTGTTCAATCTCCAACTTTCGCCCCATTGCTATCCTATCCCATATCTCTAAGATACTTGAAAAATCTATTCACCTCTAAATATTACCCTACCTATTGGACAACCAACTCCTAACTCCTAACCAACACAGGTTTATACCAGGACATAGCACCACCACTGCCCTTCTTTCCTTCCTCGAAATCATTAACTCTGCTCGTAACTCTGGGAACATAGTTTCTATGCTCCTCCTCGACTTATCTAAAGCTTTCAACACTGTCTATCATGTGCTTCTACTTTCTAAATTCTCCCATCTTAATCTCAAGTCTTCGTCTATCAAATGGTTCTCCAGCTATCTCTCAGCCAGGGAACAAGCTGTAAAATGGAACTACTGCACTTCCTCTTTCCTTCACATCCCAACAGGTGTACCCCAAGGCTCTATTTTGGGTCCTTTACTATTTAACATTTTCATCAATGATTTCCACCAAAAGATCCCCAATGCTATACTGGTGCAATACGCAGACGACTCCACTATCATCTGCTCAGCCAAAACCCTTCCTTTACTAATAAACCTTACGCAAGAAGCCTTCTCCTCCATTGAGTCCTGGATGCTTGGCAATCACCTAGCCCTAAATGCCACCAAATCTAAAATAATGATCTTTACCCCTTCTAGACATACTGCTGCTGACAAAGCATCCTTCTCTATACGTAGCCTAAACAAAACAACTATTGAAATAGTTCCCCATATAAAACTTTTGGGCATTCTTATCGATGACCAGCTAAATTTTGATATCCACCTATAAACCAATATTAAAAAGACTCATCAAAAACCTGGTATGCTTTATTGACACAGGTGCTACCTTTCTCTCTCTTCTAGACAACTCCTATCTACCACCTACCTCCTACCCTCCCTTTTGTATGGAGCTCCGCTACTCCCTAACCTCCAATCATCCCTAAAATCCAAACTTTCCTCATGTTATAACAAAATTTCAAAGTTTGCCACAGGATACAAATCCTCTACTCACCATTGCAACTCCCTACATGCTCTAAATTGGTTGGAACTCCCAAGCTACCTAAATTTCATTCAACTAACTACAGCACACAAGCTAATTTTCAAACCTTCTAACTGTCCATCACTCTCCTCTTCCCTAAAACTTCACCAGTCACATAGAACACTTAGATCCACAAATCAGAACCTCTTAGAACTTTACAAGCCTTTACACGCACCAGGGCAACTTCTACTATCATTCTCCCTTGCCAAATTATGGAACTCTCTCCCCCCTTACATTAGAACTACCCCTAACCTACCATCCTTTAAAACCCTACTCCACTCTCACCTCTACTCCCTCTGGGAGTGCTCCTGTACCCATCCTACCTGATTCCTGATACCTATCCCTATTCTGTTCTACTCTAATCTCTACCACTGCTTCAATTCATCTCTCTAAAATTCCTTTGCCTAAATACATGTAGTGTATTAAATGAACATAAATTTATTGTTTTTGCTAATATCTTATAAGTGATTGACTCAGCTCATATATTTCAAGATATGTACAATCTTGCCTTGCTATATATTGAATGTTAAACTGTTGTTCTGATATGCTGTACTAATATATTGTATATTTTATATTGTCTTTCTGTCTGGAGCTTTTCTCCTCGGACCTCCATTGAAAATGGGCTACCTTGGCCCAATGTACTTTCCTGGTTAACAAACTGAAACAAATAAATAAATACTTATTTCTTGTATTATTTAATTTCATGAAAATCAATAAAAAATGTTAAAAAAAAGAAAATATCCATACTTACCACACTCATTGCACATCCTGGTCAGGCACCTGGCATAAGACTGAATGTTGTGAGCCCATTCAGCTGCAGCTGTTGAAAGAGAAGCACACCATTATGCATACCAGTTTTGCATAGATTCAGCTTGTATTTTAGTACAGCAGTAACAAACATACTTACATAACTGTGGGGTCTGCCCAGCCCTAGCCTCTTGGACCCAGGTTTCCAAGGTTCCCCTCTTCCTTCACTTCAGGTCATCTTAGTGGTGAAGACACTGTTCACCAGTGTGGGGGATACCAGTAGCACTGGTAAGATCTCAGGCCAACTGATCCCAGGCTTCCGATTTACATTTTGAGCTCTTGTAATCAGCCTGCAACAGCCAGGGTTCATAGTTTTGGATGAGGAGTCCAACAAACACTCTAGACTCCTGCACAACCCACCTCTGCACCCAAAAGCATGCTCACCCACCAACACTGCCAGGCATATTGGCAGATTAATACAACTCCAACAAATATTGCAGAATTTCCACCTATTGGCCTTAATATAGGTGGTTTTCCCACCCTTACACATCATACTGTAACATTCAAAAAAGTGAAGTGTTGCTTAGCATCACCCAAACTTGCTCAGCAGAGCTGAGCATCAAGTAAACTCATATAACTATGTTTTAGCAATGCTTAGCAACATGCAAACAGGAGTAGCCATTGACCATGTTTAAGAAGTGCTTAGCACCACTCAGCTTTTCCAAATGTAACATTTTTTTTTAAATTAAGCCACCTTTTAGGTCACCTCACACATTTCCAAAGCTATAAATGCAGAAAGGTATGACTGCTGGGGACTTAAACCCAGGACCTACAACAGTTTATGCCATTACTCTACCTATTTAGCTACTTGGATAGCAAGAAAACCAGTATACGTTCACATATACTACTAAACTGTCTGTTAGCATTGCTAAGCACCAAGCCATGCCTCACAAATGGCCATTCAAAAAATAAAATAAAAAATATGTAGACAAAACCACATAATTAATTACATCTGGGTTCTATTTTAAAATTTCTGGCAGATATCACCTGTGCATGTGTAAGTGCAGCTCAGCATTGCTGTGCCTTGCTCCATGCCACACAAACAAGCATTAAAATAAAGCAAAATAAATAATGAATTACATCTTGTTTCTATTTTTAGATGTCTGGCAGGTGTCTGCTGTGTATGTAAGTGTAGCTTGGCACTGCTGCACTCCATGCCATGGTAACAGGCATTAAAAATAAAATTACAAAAAAACTCCAAAAATATTAAAATTCAAACATATTTCTGCACTAGCAGGGTACATTACAGAGATTCTTATCCCATGCATAATATCTGTCCAGGAATTCCCTGGCCCATCCACAACCGTGGGACAGTCTCTACCCTACTGCCTACATGGATTCAATATCCCTGTTACTATGATTAACCTCGCCCGTGCTCCATGATTAAGATGCATGGTGCTCTGCTGAGGGGAACCATGGCCGTGTAGATGGGTGCATTCCATGTAGGCTGTACATGGAACCTACACGGATTTTATGGAATCCTGGGGAATGTGTTCTGATGAAGTACAGTTCTACTACTTACAGACAAAAGTGCTAAACCATTTGTAAACTGTTCATAGAGTGTGTGTTTTTTAATTAAAATCCTTTCTAGTGAAATCATCTCTTCTGTGGGTAGACTTGCATGTATTTACCACAAAGTGCAGTTTTGATTGTTTTAAATTTAAATGCATGGGTATTCATGGTATGGTTTATCAATGCATTTATCACTGAAAATATGTATAAGCTATGAGAGATAGTGCAGTGCAACCACAGCTGTATATGAGTAACAAGGTAATGTATGTCTCTTACTCACACACTTCAGTAGGAAAAATTACATCACTCACAACAATAACAGCAACAATTCTCTGAACCAAATTATCAAACACAGGATACAGTACTACTGTGAGAGTATTCATACAAAATAATGTGCTGCACTTGTTACCAAGTTATATCCAAAGGAATAGTAAAAGGAATAATAAGTTGATAAGCATTGCCTAGAAACTGATGTCTAACATAATTTGGCAGACAAACAATATCCATCATGACAGCCAAAACCAAGAACCAAAATACCTGCAAAGGTATAGCGTAAGAAGAAAGCTCAGCGTTCTCGGTAGGACTGCTGTATCACTAAATGGCTGCTGGTATACCAAAGAAACGAATCCAAGGTCCATAAACGCAAAAAAGTATTTATTGTTGCAAAAACCAGTTGAAACGTCGACCTAGGTTTCATTCGTGTCACCGAACTTCTTCAGAACAATAAAAACAATACAAAAACCTCTTAAATACTTGACTAAGGTTGCAATTAGTGCCTCAATTATTCAATTGACTTCCCGCCAAAAAATTATTATATATATACACACACATATACGTACCAGCAGCATCAAAAAACCTCATGCTATCTTACAAATGCAATATAAATTATTAAAATGCCTAAAAACAACATATACATTGTACATAAAACATTAAACATTATACATTATTACATTATTCATTAAAAACATTGAAAATGTATCTGTCTGCTCACAATATAATATAACCCTAATAGAAATTGTATAAAGTCAAACTAAATGCAAAAACACTACAAACTGCTCATAATTTACAAATTACATTGCCACAAGTTGTTCACATAAAAAATATATATACATAAACCAAAATCAGTAACCTTTTATGTTGTTGAACCGTAAAATAGGTTTTATACTGATATATTCATTAAGTCCGGGGGACTGATGAGCATTAAGGTATATTTGCATCCTTAATTCTGAAATGTCCAAGTTAAATTTTGTAACTTTGCCCTGTGCGTCAAAATGCAAATGTGTTACTCCAAAAAACTTAAAGGAATGATCTGCATGTTGATTTATATGTCTGGCTAAGGCGTTAGTTGTTTTATGATTTCTGATATCCAGTAAGTGTTCCTTAACTCTGTCTCTTAAGTGCCTACTCGTCTTGCCAACATAAAAACTTTCACATTGTTGGCAGACTGCAATATATACAATATTGGTGGTGTAACAATTGATGTATTGACCTATATTTATATTCTGATTGTTAACTGTCACCACTCTATCTATGTTTATCATGTATCTACATGTCGAACACCTACCACACTTGAAACTACCCTTGGGTTTATTGGAAAAATCCTTGGGTTTGACGTTCAGGTTCTCAAAAAGTTCCTTAAACGATATATCTTTTCTATACACATAGGTTACACACCCTTTAAAATTTTCCCCTATTGTTTTATCTGTGCTAATAAAATTCCAATTTTTATTCACTATATTTTGAATTTTAATTGCTATATCGTTATAAGTGGTGATATATAAGGGAATATTGTTGCAAACAAATTTCCTAATGTCCACAAGATCGCCAACTACACTATCAACTGATATAACTTCACTGGAATGCAATAAAGCTTTGTAAAATCCTTTACATCTTTTGTCTGTTACCTCTTTAGCAATGTTATTGCAAAGATCTTTTGGGTAACCTCTATTCAAAAATAGGGTGACAATAAAATTAACTTCCCGTTCAAAGTCCACCTCCTCACTGACCATTCTAGCCGCCCTCACCATCTGACCCTTTACCACTGCCTTCTTTTGGTGGTGAGGGTGCCAGCTGTCGTAATGTAAATATGAGTTTGAGAAGGTGGACTTCCTGTGTATATTGGAAACCAACTTTTTTCTACTTCTGTCATATGTCAAGCTAATGTCCAAATAACTAATACTTTCTTGACTAGTAACATATGTAAAATTTAGGAACCAAACGCTACTGTTGATATATTCCAAAAAACTGTTTAAGATAACTTGGTCCCCTCTCCAAATAATAAATAAGTCGTCCAAAAACCGACCATAAAACTGAACATGTTTAAAATATTCTGAATTAAAAACGTAATTGGTTTCCCAAAATGTCAGGACAAAGTTAGCAAAATTGGGGGCACAAGCTGCCCCCATGGCAACCCCACTCATCTGTTTATAATGTGCCCCCTCAAAAAATATAAAGTTATTTTTCAAGACAACTTCCATTAACTTGACTATCACATTCACTTTATTCTGATCATATAGTTTTGTAAAATATAGTTGTTCTTCCAACCACTCAAGCCCTCTATCATGGGGAATGACGGTAAAAAGATTACACACATCCAAAGTAATGAATGTGTCCCCTTCATTAAATGCTATTGATCTAATTTTACCCAAAAAGTCCCATGAATCCTTCAATATGTGTGGAAAAAACTTTATACCCGGTTTTAAATGATAATCTAGGTATTGACTAATAAAGTGTGTTTTACTCCGCTTTCCGTCCACTATAGGTCTAAATTGCAGGTTGTCAAGGCCTTTATGTATTTTGGGGATTCCAAAAATCCCACTAGTAACTGGGTATTCATTCTTTAAGAATTGCCACTCCTGCTCATCTAACTCGCCTTGGAAAAGCATATCAAATAGAGTGTTGTCTATTCTGCCATACGCTATATTAATCTCATTCCTACTAACTTCTCTGTAGGTATTACCCAATAGTAAAGTGTTCATGTATGAAACATAATCATAGTGGTCCACAATGACTATCCCACTTCCCTTATCGGGTTTCATAATTCTGATGTTTTTAGCTTTCAATATACTACTCAAATTAAATTCTTCCTTAGTGGTCAGATTCTTATTGTTAATGCTAGCCTTGTTGTATTCAATAAAGGCATTCCTGATGTCATTTTCGGTTACTTTCTCAAAAATAGCAACACCCTCATGCATTGGTGGGTTATAGGTACTGGGTTTTGTCAATGTACTACCATTATTATTAATGCCCCATGAATTACCTTGGTATAAAATTTTCAAATTCAATTTTCGAGTGAATAATTTCAAATCTAGAATTGTGTTCACTAAATTACCCCTCCTGCATGGTACAAAACTAAAACCTTTGGAAAACAAATCCACACATTCTACGTCAAAAAGTTGACTGGTGTAGTTGTATAATTTAAAGTCCCCTTTGTTGTTGATCACAACATTGGGCTTGCAAAACAAACTACGTCCCCCCTCATTATCCAGTTGAATGCTGTGGTCTTGTAAGTCCACATGATTATCAGACACCATATGGTAAACTTGATCAGTTGCACTCAAAACACATTCATTATTTAACATGTGAACATCAGTTGTCAACAAATGCCCATCTATATTATAAACTGATACATCAAGCAGTGAATTAATACCATCATCACAAGTTCCCAATGAACTGCCAATTGTACAAATCCCCAAATTGTCGTAGTTTTCGCCATACAGTACATTAGTCTCATTCACTTCTTTTGATTGCTCATGTGAGCCGCATGCACAATCATTACATCCGCTGTTAGCCTGTTGAATGTGATGATTGTCAAAATCGTGTATATGTAAAACCTGTGTGCCCAAAGACAATCGTTGCTCATCACTGGCATTTGAAAATAAATCACAAACAGTGTTGCGTGAACCCGTATTGTGTGCGGAAGTCAAAAAATTACTGCAGTTGTCTAAACCACCTTGAGCCTTGTTGTCTACGTAAAGAGCATCAAAGGAAACGTCTTCCCCTGAACCAGTATTGTTCAAGGGATTGTCCAAATTAGTCCCTATCGCCCCAAGAAGCGTAACAACATGCCTACTCGTGCCAAAGTCACTCAAGTTCCCTGATGGTATAGTGTTGGAATCAATGCTAAACTGGTAATTAGAAAACTTACCAAAAACCTCTTCTTGAGGGACGCCAACGGCTACTTGCGCGCCCCCCACACGTTTTTTGACTGCTGCTGTTGTGGAAAATAAACCCTCTTGTTGGGATCAAATTCCCTTCTCGGTCGTGTCCCCAAATGTTCACCTTCTTCTTCCACTTCATGTGTATGCTGCCCTCTTATCCGTTTGGATCTTCCATCATGAATGGCAGACTGGTAAACTGACATTTGCAGTAATCAAAACCCATAAGTAGGTCAAGTTTTGCAGTACTCAACATCATACAGCATAATTAAGTTCCTCTTGATTCACTACTGTTTACATGTCGATGATTAAAGCAATAGCCATAACCTGCTTGGCTATTGCTAAAGTGTATTGTCAAGGGGAATGGGATAAAGATAATAACTGCAGAATATTTACTGTTATGTTACTATAAAACTGATACATGAATAAAGGACATGGATAAATACCACAAATTAAACATCATTTAGATAATATTGTATTAAAGTATCAGTCATGAGAACTGACTATAATATTACATAACTGATTCAATCACTGTCTTGCTGCTATTGTAGCAGGAACATAAATTCCCTGACAATATTTGAAAACTATCACATTCTCTCTTAAGAAAACCTAATAAAGCCCACAGTGATTTCAACATGAATATAAATCACAAGGATATCTATAATCATTATTAGTGAATTCAAAGTATCAGGCAAAAATGTTGCCAATCAACAATTATTTATTCAGAAGTTTTATTGTAATTGAAAAATTAAGGCCAACTAGCCCAAAGTGTACCCCTGAAAATTAACAGCTAAATTAGTATGTTCACAAATAGCAAAGTAAGCACACTCCATGAATAACACTAATGGTAGGTTAAGAATAAACAAAATACACTTGTGTAATGTCTTGAACAGGTGCTTTCTATTAGTAGTTGTATCATATATTGAGAATAATAGTTCCTATCCAGTAAACATGCAGCAAGAGAGTAACATCTGGTCCAGCACTAATAGGTTAAGTGATATAATGATAAACTTAACCAAAGAAACTCATATCATGTACAGTACAACTGGTGTAACTAGTGTAAATAGCAGAAGTTACCTTGACCAAAGAAATACATACTTGTGAAAGATTATCAGTAAACACCAGTCCAATGTGAGCCAAAAACCCAGAGCACAGTTCTATAAAGTAAAATAGTCCCAACAGAGGTGAGGAATCCAAGGTATAAACAGCCAACTCAATCAGCAACAGGAATAAATCCAAATAGGCATTGTAAAATCCAAACTTCATTAATAACAAGAAAATGTGAGCGCTTTAGCAGTGAAACACTGCTTCTTCAGACAACATACACCAAGTCACTCTAAATATTTAAATACAAGTCAATTACATTATCAGCCTATCAGAAGACAATCATAATTGACACACTAAAAACCAATTTAAAACCAGTTAAAACCTTAAAGGGTACAAGTCTTTACCTCTACTTTACATAGTACTATCTCAATTTCTTAGCTTTAAGCACAGGTTTCAGGGACACACTGTCATTAAGTCCCAGGCCTCTATGCGAGGCCAACCATAGAATCCATTGCAACTCTACGTTTTCTGTTTTATTAACAACATCACCCATTCTCTTGTTGGTCTCAATTATCTGTAGAACCTGAAAAAAAAATGTGTGTGTAATGTGTTTTGCTAATGTACTATAATCTAACCCTTTCTTAATATAATACAAATGATCTTGAATGCGCTCCTTTAACCTACGGTTGGTTTTACCAGCATAAAACCTAAAACATACTGTGCAGTGTGCTACATACACCATGTTTTGAGTGTTGCAATCTGCTATAACCTTAAGCTGCCAAAGCCAACCAGTTCTAGGTGCTTAAAGAACGTTGATTCGTCTATGCTCTTATAATAATTACAGCATCCACATTTACATGTGCCCCCCACAGTAAATCTAGCTGTTATTCTCTTATGGTAGCAGACGTGTTGCTTGAAGTTCATTCTATTCTTAAATACAAACCTAGGTTTAGACCTAGTCACTGTTGAAACTCATCAATCTGTAATATAGGCCAGTTCCTGGTCAAAACCTCTTGTATATGACCCACATCCTGTATATATGTCAAGACAATTGGAACCACAGAGGTACCAGTACTAATTTTACTCATAGGGTCCTTCCCTTCCAAGTAATAGGGTTTGCCATGGCCATAACGCTCATTTAATACTTTATTGTGGGCTCTACGAATCTCATGTTCTTTGTAACCTTTGAACTCAAGGGCTGCCTTGAGCTGTTCCATCTCATGTATAACTTCACTATCTTCACAAGTTAAGTGAGATGTGCATATGGCCTGACCTCTCAAAATATTGGGGAACACATGCTGGGGATGCATGCTATCCCTGTGTAAATAGGATGGAACATAACATTCCATTCTGTAAATCTTAGTACTGAAAGCATTGCCCTTCCTATAAAGTATTATATCAAGAAAATTAATTGAACTAGCAGAGAAATTCATGGTAAAAGAAACCCACTGCTTGAATTAGCCATGTCCAAAAATTGTCTAGTATCAACTCATCACCATGCCATGCAACAAAAAGATCATCTACAAATCGACGGTAAAAAATGTACATGGTTACCATTGAATGCTGTCATAAAACATTGCTCCCAACGTACCATAACTAAGTTTGCATATGAGTTGGTGCAGCTTGTCCCCATTGCCACACCAGAAACTTGCCAGTAACATTGTTTATTAAAGAGAAAAATGTTACTCTCCAAGTACCTTTTCTAATAGCATACATATGAAATCAATGTCTTGATGAAAATTTATTTGAATTAAGAAGCACTTCCTTAACCATAGTGCTGCCATCTTGATTAGGAATACAAGTAAACAAGGACATGATGTCAAGTGTCAATAAATAATCAATTTCATTCACATCAACATCATTCATGAAATCATAAAGGTTATGCAAAAAATGCTCCATGTCTCTTACAACAACAGGTGAATCTGCAAGCACCATTTTGAGTTGAGAGTCCAAATAAATGGACACTGGCTCAGTGAGCCAGCTGCTACCTGGTACTATTGGTCTAAAGCTAGGGAAATCTGGATTTTTATGAATTTTAGGCAGGCCATGTAGCTGGGGAATAACAGGGTAGTCCACTCTGAAATACTCAAATACGGATTTGGTGATCAACCCCATACATAAACATTCATTCAAAGTGCTCACAATACCATCCTTGATCTGCATTACTACCTTGGTATCTACTGCTCTATAAACCTCAGTATCATTCAACATGGAGCTCATAGTATTTAAGTAATAAGTGGAATCCATCACAAGTACTGGCCCACCATTGTCAGCAGGGCAGATAACTATATTACCATTAACTTTCAACTCATTAAGGGCTTGTTGTTCCATTCTGGTTAAATTGAACTGATAGGCATTTGTATTCTGGTTACCAAACTTGTCATATATTTCTTTTTCACATAATGTAAAAAGTTAATGGTGATATAGTTATCCGCCCTGCTGACAACGGTGGGCCGGTAGTTGTGATGGATACCACTTATTATTTAAATACTATAAGCTCCATGTTGAATGATACTGAGGTTTATAGAGCAGTAGATACCAAGGTAGTAATGCAGATCAAGGATGGTATTGTGAACACTTTGAATGAATGTTTATGTATGGGGTTGATCATCAAATCCCTATTTGAGTATTTCAGGGTGGAATACTCTGTTATTCTCCAGCTACATGGCCTGCCTAAAATTCATAAATATCCAGATTTTCCTAGCCTTAGAACAATAGTAGCAGGTAGCGGCTGGCTCACTGAGCCAGTGTCCATTTATTTGGACTCTCAACTCAAAACTGTGCTTGCAAATTCACTTGTTGTTGTAAGAGACATGGAGCATTTTTTGCGTAACCTGTATGATTCCACGTATGATGTTGATGTGAATGAGATTGATTATTTAGTGACACGACGTTGTGTTCTTGTTTACTTGTATTCCCAATCAAGAGGGCATCACTATGGTTAAGGAAATGCTTCTTAATTCAAATAAATTTTCATCAAGACATTGATTTCCTATGTATGCTATTAGAAATGGTACTTGAGAGTAACATTTTTCTCTTTAATGAACAATGTTACTGGCAAGTTTCTGCTGTGACAATGGGGACGAGCTGCACCAACTCATATGCAAACTAGGTATGGTACATTGGGAGCAACATTTTATGACAGCATTCCATGGTAACCATGTACTGTTTTACGATCAATTTGTAGATGATCTTTTTGTTGCATGGCATGGTGATGAGTTGATACTAAGAACATTTTTGGACAAGGCTAATTCAAGCAGTGGGTTTCTTAAATTTACCATGAATTTCTCTTCTAGTTCAATTAATTTTCTTGATATAATACTTTATAGGAAGGGCAATGCTTTCAGTGCTAAGCATTACAGAAAGGAATGTTCCATCCTATTTACACAAGGACAGCATGCATCCCCAGCATGTGTTTCCCAATATTTTGAGAGGTCAGGCCATGCGCACATCTCGCTTAACTTGTGAAGATAGTGATGTTATATATGAGATGGAACATCTCAAGGCAGCCTTTGAGTTCAGAGGTTACAAAGAACATGAGATTCATAGAGCCCACAATAAAGTATTAAATGAGCATTATGACCATGTCAAATCCTATTACTTGGAAGGGAGGGACCCTATGAGTAAAATTAGCACTGGTACCTCTGTGGTTCCAATTGCCTTGACACATACAAAACATGTGGGTCATATACAACAGGTTTTGACCAGGAACTGGCCCATATTGCAGATTGATGAGGGAGTTTCAGCAGTGACTGGGTCTAAACCTAGGTTCATATTTAAGAATAGAATGAACTTAAAACAACACCTCTGCTACCATAAGAGAATAACAGCTGGATTTACTATGGGGGGGGGGGGTGGGCACATGTAAATGTGGCTGCTGTAATTATTGTAACAGCATAGACGAATCAAGGTTCTTTAAGCACCATGGAATTGGTAGGCTTTGACAGCTTAAGGTTATAGCAGATTGCAACACTCAAAACTTGGTGTATGTAGCACACTGCACAGTATGTTTTAGATTTTATATTGATAAAAACAACCGTAGGTTAAATGAGCGCATTCAAGATAATTTGTATTGTGTTAAGAAAGGGTTAGAGTATAATGCATTAGCAAAGCACATTATTCAGGAGGGTAACACACACACTTTCTTGATTCAGGTTCTACAGATAATTGAGACCAACAAGAGAATGGGTGATGTTGTTAATAAAACAGAAAATGTACAGTTGCAATGGATTCTATGGTTGGCCTCACACAGAGGCCTGGGACTTAAAGACAGTGTGTCCCTGAATCCTGCGCTTAAAGCTAAGAAATTGAGATAGTACTATATAAAGTATAGGTAAAGACTTGTACCCTTTAAGGTTTTAACTGATCTTAAATTGGTTTTTAGTTTGTCAGTTATGATTGTCTTCTGATAGGTTGATAATGTAATTGTCTTGTATTTAAATATTTAGTGTGACTTGGTGTATGTTGTCTGAAGAAGCAGTGTTTCACTGGGAAAGCGCTCACATTTTCTTGTTATTAAAGAAGTTTGGATTTTACAACGCCTTTATGGATTTATTCTTGTTGCTGATTGAGTTGGCTGCTTATACCTTGGATTCCTCACCTCTGTTGGGATTATTTTACTTTATCTACTCATGAAAGATTGTTCATCATACACAGCTTATAATTGATCCACATCCATGAGCATGTCACTGAGGAAGGGTATGATATTTTAAGTCTAAAGTTGTGCTGAATCAGTAATCAAATTGCAGGTGCTATACTTTCACCCAGATCAGCCCTATAGATGACATTTTTTTACAGCTAAAGGAACCCGGGAAGCACTTGCTGTGCATAACAGTTAACAGTTTCATGGATCTACTACAGGTGCTGGCATGCTAACAACATGAGATAAACAAGCTTGCTGCCACTTGTTTGAAAAAGCAAGTGCTCTAACTCCCACTAGCCCAATTTCCCTTTTCTGCATGGCCCTCCCAATACCCAGTCTTTTAAAGTACATAGTCCTTCATATACCTAAACCTTATACCTGTAAATCTTACCCAGCTCTTACCTCAACCCCTCATTCCCTTACCTTTAACCACCATTTTCACTCCTATACACTAAAATCATGTTAATACTTGGATCCTAAAACTCCAATCAACTTCCTTAACCTAAATTCTCCAATCACTTCCTAACCATAAAACGCCTTTCTGTTCCATAACCCTTAAACTACATGCCCCTCCATAAACCTAAGTTCTGAAATAACTCCCTAAGCAAAAAAACTACCTTCCTGCTCCATAACCCTAAAGATCCCTTGCCTTCCCACTCTCTAAAATCCCTCCCCCACTCACTAATCTTAAACAACCCTCCTGTTCCCTAATCCTAAAACTCCTCTCCTGCTCCCTCCCTGCAGCTGCTTGCCCAAACTAATATTCAAGTCTGAATGCAAGCAGCACTCCCTCTCTAAGGCTGCTTGCTCCAATTCATATTTGAGTCTGAGCACAAACATCAGCTTAGCTGAATGACAAGGTACTCAAGTCCCTGGCTTCAAAATGAGTGCTTGGAACATGAGTGCCTGCAGTGAACTACAGTTTTCCATACAGAAGCCTTGGAGACTGACTAGGTGGAAGGAGGCAGGAATGAAGTCAAGAGGAAGGAGGCAGGAATAAAGGTCTGTGCAGACTCTGTCAACAAGAATTGGACAGAAAGTTCCACTTAACTCCACTAATTTATTATTTGTGTCACCTTCTCTAATGATGAGATTACATCTCCTTCTGCATCTCTTTATTGAAGTAAGGACTTCATTCAGAGAAACAGGCAATGTATGTATATGGTTACATTTATGAAGCCTTTTATTCATATCCAGATAGCTAAGATTCTAGGCTCTGCAATTAATTTTTGAGGTCTGCTGTGCCTGCCTATTTCTAAGTTACAGACTGGAGTGGATAGGGAAGTTAACTCTTTTTTATTGCAGTTGTTATCCACTTGGCAAGCTGTTGTAACATTTTAAAGAAGTTCCTATGTTATTAATGTTATTCTGAGGCATACTACTGGAATGACATTCCAGATAGCAAATATTGCATCACCACTGATAAAATTATCCTTTCTTATATTTGCATAATTATCTGGCACTCATCTTGGTGATAATGTAATAATATTTTATTTTTTTATCAGATAAAATGAGATCATTGAGATTTAAGTTGGTTGTGCCTGTGTATTTTCACAATTGTAGTTGCCCAATTTTTCTTAGCTATCAGTTAAAGAACTAACTCAAGGCATTATCCTTTATCATCCTCACCAGAAATCCATACTTCATGTTAATATTTCATGGTTTACTATGATTTTTGCTTTCATATATATTCTATTAGTAAAGAGACTTCGCCTTTAAACTGTATAACAAAAAATAAATAAATAAATAAATAAACACTTTAAATGGCCACTAGGAGCTGTTGAAAAATAAAGACATTATTTTAATGTTGAAAAATGAAGACATTATTTTAATGTTGAAAAATGAAGACATTATTTTAACCCACTGAATTTAAATGTAGCTTGGTAAATTGAGCAGAGTGAACCAACACACAAACATGACTGATCACAATGAAGCCATTATGCTGACTCCTTTTTTCTATTTATTTTAGAGCCTACAATGGTCACAATATGTTTTAAAAATATTAAAATGTTAGTCACAGAAGATAAGGTTAAGATTTTACTCTTAAGGAAATGTATATTTATCAACTACCACTGATTTTAGGCCCCAATTTTCCCAAAGGTTCACTCTTTCACTGAGGCCAAGGCATTTTCATGGTACAATGGATATGTCCCTTCACTAGGTGAGAATCATCCTTATGGGTTGGATAATATCTCAGTCCCTAGCTAAGAGAAGGGAGGAGAGGAGAGAAGAAAATGGGGCCATCATACTAAAGCTAGTTGGGATCTTTGGTTAAATCTTATATCTGCTGTTATGCTGAGTTGACATCACTTAGTGGGCATACAAGGACACCATGAGGGAAACATCCAAACCAGTGTAGTGACACAGCCCTCCTTTTCCTACCCACCTACGTAGGTTCATACATTCATATAATGATACTAGCCTATTACCCAGGAGGCCCTTATAAGCCTAGCCAAGAATTTTGCCCATGTTCTCACAAAGTCAACACCTGTTTCCCCATCCATTAGGGCACAGATGGTATTCAGAGGTGTGTTTTGTGTTTCCCATCCAGTCATCAAAGTTCCTTTTAAAGAAAGCTAGTGAGGTACTTTGCTTGACATGAAGAGGGAGTCTATTCCACAGATGGGGGAGTCTTTGGGACACAAATGTATCCTGTCAACAAGTTCTATTAATGTCACATGCCAGGTTGAGGCCTTGTGTATGAGTTGCTCAAGTGGAGTTTTACTTACATCAAGGCCGGGTCTCAAATGGCCTTGTATGCCAGACACAGGTCACCTCTGAGTAGTCGGTACAAGACGGAGTAGAGAAATAGGGCGTTTAGCCTGTCTGTATAGGATAAGTGTTTGAGACCTTGGATTTTCCTGGTCAAAAACCTCTGTTGTCTCTCCAGCTGCTGCATATGCTTGGCAAGGTACGTGCCAAATGAGGCATTGTACTTGATAATGAGTCTGAAAGGGGAGGAGTACAGGGATGTTATGAGCTCCTTGTTCTTGGAAGAAATACCCTTACTTATGAGGTGGACCATGTAGAAAGCCTTCTGTACAATGGAGACAACGTGGTGGTCAAAAGTCAAGTTTCTATCAACCTGGGTGCCCAAGTCCCTCATAACTGATTGCATGCTTAGTATGTTGTTATTAATGTGATCATTAGTGAGGACACCACCAGGAGATAATGATGTATTTCTTGGCATTTATTTTGAGGCCATGCTTCTGGCACTAGTCATTAGTTTGGGTACGGCCCTCTTGGAGGATGTTCACATCACTAGTGCAGCACTGGTCCTAATGACAGCCCAAGAATCAGCAGTGATACTTGAGAAAAGACAATGTTCCTAGTACATTCCCACACCCTCCCCTGAAATAGAAGTTAGAAGGCAGTTCTTCATCTCTCCATGTTAATTAGTGCAAGCCCCATCAGATGCCTGAGGTAGTAGCTGGGGTCACCTTGTTGTCAGGCCGTTATTCCTCTGCACAAGGGAAGATGTCTGATAAAGGAAAAACATGTGCTTGTCAGCTTAGCTGAAAGGGTTAAGAATATGAGCTGTAATGAACTTCATTTATTGTCTCTGGACCTGATTCTCTCAATTCTCATTTACAAATATGTGTGACTCTTAACATGCCACATAACCAGACAGCGTTCCTGGGACACACTTGAAGAAGATTTTACTTCATTTTGATGTTAAGAATCACTCCCATTGTCCTGGCCCAAAATGGAAAAGATAGGTAGCCAGATTTTTTAAATTTTTCATTGCATAAAGCAATGCAATTCATGAAAGATTTAAACATTTACTATTAAATGTGATCAGTGAGGGAAATGTACCAGTTTTATGAGAATATTAGAGGAATTTGCTAGTTTACTGATATTGCATATAAATTATTAACATATTTCCATTCAAAGAAAAATGTACATGCTGATACACACACACATACACAAATATCTATATCTATATCTATATCTATATCTATATCTATATACTGTTTGGTAACATTTGACTGAAGATACATTTCATTGAAAGCAAAATCAATAGGTGTGAATGACTGAAGGTATGTTTCACTTAAAAGCAATTTGACTAAAAATAGATTTCATCAAAAACAGATATATCATAAAAACACTTTGTATCCCCCACACCCTCCTTAATTATATCTTCTAACTCCACGGCCCCCCATACAGAGAAAAGAGAAAACACCACATACAATGAAGCAGAGTTGCCGCATGAACACAAATATTTACAAATCTGAGGGGATAACCTAATGATGGGTGTTACCAATCTATGCTAAATCTTCTAAATTAATTGAATTAAATTAAATTAAATTACTATAATAGCAATTCTCATGATCAGAAATGATACCATAAATACCAACTCTAGACTTCAACAGTTTTTGATAAAATGTTTTTTTTTCTTCTATTAAATGGCTGTTTATTCAAATATACTTTCAACTTTCAATCTTTTTTTCCCACATTATATGGTTCAGTCAAAGTTACCATCAATCAAATGTGAAGTAGTCATATATATGCATATATATATATATATATATATATATATATATATATATATATATATATATATATATATATAAGCGTTATATGGGTTGTCACTGTACACATTTTAACACATGGTGAACTGCTGCTTTTTGTCACTAGTACAGTTTGTCAAATTATGTAGCAGTCAAAGTTCATTATGTTAACTGTTAAGTAATTCAAGTTTTTTTGCCCTTTCTTCAAGTTTATCTGACCCTGTAGTTAGTATATTACATTTCTAGGAGTGAGGGAGTGAAGGCTCCTCCAGGTAAAAAAAATATTTTTTTTTGTTTTACTTTTGGTAATTGGAAATGTAATCTAATGGTTTATATTTGCAATTCCTTTACTGATGATTTTAATGGCAAGTCATTGTAAATGCATATGAGATTTGTTCATTGTTTTGTGTTTTGATAAAACTCACTGGTGATTTTTCTTTTTAAAGTCATACATATAAAATGTATAATGAAAAGTCACTTGTATGAGCATACACTTTTTGTATACTATGAAAAAGTGTTTGTACATGAGAGTTTACTCTTTCAAATGGTAACCATATATAAATACACATACACTCACACACACAGACATACACACACACACACACACACACACACACACACACACACACACACACACACACACACACTTGCGCGCGCGCGCACACACACACACACACACACATATATATATATATATATATATATATTTGTATATATATATATATATATATATATATATATATATATATAAGGAGAGAGAGACATGTGTCTACTTTCAAATATCTAAACTCCAAAATATTGACAAACTTGAATTTATACTAAGGAAGAATCTACACCCTTTTCCCCAGTGTTGTGCGACCCCATAGTTGGTATATGTAATTAACAGGGGGTGTGAGGTTAAAGCCACCCCCATGCACAAAAGCACTGCTTTTTGATATGGTTAGATTTGTAAATATTTCATGTTATACCCCCCACATCCTCTGCTAGTTATATAGGTTCATAGGTTGGTGCTAAGCTATTGGCCCTAGGGCCTATACAAGCCTAGCCATAACAATTCCATGGCTATTTCTTCCCACACTATTTACTTCCCTGGACCCCTGTCTAGCAGGGTGACTGACATAACCCCCGGGGTGAATTCCCTTTCTCCTATCCAATCATCAAGGTTCCTTTTGAAGCGGGCTAAAGAGACACTCTGCTTGAAATGTATGTACCAACTTTGAGGTGGCAAAACAGTTGGGAAAGGTATAAATCCTTCTTTAGTGTAAATTCAATGTTGTGGATATTTTTGCTTTAGATATTTGTGAATTTATATACTTGTGAGTTTAAATATTATTTTCTTGATATATATATATATATATATATATATATATATATATATATATATATATATATATATCGACACATACATACATATGTGTACATACATAAAATAATTGCTCCACAAAATATCAGACTACATTCTCTTGAAAATAAATGGCTTCCACATTGCTAACAAAAACACTGGTTTGGATGTGGTAGATTTGTAGACATTTCATGATTTACCTTACATACCCTTATCTAATTATATATACCAGTTCAGCAAAGGAACCTCACTTTTGCCTTTTGGATCCATGCTTACCTTCTTTCAGTTACTACCAAAACCACATGGTGATAAATAGTTAAGGAGACACAGATTTACTTGAAACTGAGAACATTGTCCATCTTTACCACATTAGTCTGCTGTTCAGTTTCTCAATCACTTCTCCCTTCACTCATGAAATATGAGATACTTCACCACTCACCTGGAAAGAGCAATCCACTATTTTCCAGAAGAGAACCTTGTCGTCTGATTTAAAGGTGATGGTTTCATCCCAACTGCTTCACTCTCAACTGCAAATAACGACATTGCTTTCTAGATATCATAGCTTCTAGGAGCTAAGTGCGTAGTGATTTTTGCTGGGTGTGAAGTAGCTATGATGAAAACATAAGATGTCATGGTTCTCTACCAGGAAATATGGCACAAACCTTCCAGGGTTCCTGTTTTTGGGTGCGCTACTTTTCTTTGTAACTCTAAGAATATCAGTACTAGGATAACTTTTCATCCCTGGAATATTAGTTGTCACTAAATCTGACAATAGTGCTCCTTATAAATAACAGTTTGCTGCCAACAAGACATCCATTATGGACACCTTTATGGCCACAATAATGGTATGGTAGAAACGTTTATGACTAATGATGGGAATAAGTCAGAATAATATGCATTAAAAGAATATTATGTTGGTGGCAGGTACTTTTACTTTAAAAGTTTACAGAAGCTGAATGTTTTTCAAGACAGGAGTAACCCAGCCAGTTTGGCCCTTTAATAACATAAATATATGCACTTCTAAAGAATGCAACAAACAAAATGTAGCTGTGAGGAAAGACCTTAAATGAAAATTGCAACTAGCTATGGATATTCTAAAGGTCTGGAAGGCCAATGATATTTTCAAAAGGGGCAGTCTGATCTGCTGAAACATCTTAGCTGGAATATACATACCCTAGTATACAAACCAGCACCATAGCATGTGCAGTATATAAAGGGCTGTATAAAAAAGATACCTAATGAGAGTAAACCCACAGCAGACTCTGCTCATTTAATCTATATTAATGAACATTTTTATGATTATGATTCTGTACAATGACTAGATATGGCAATTTAAAAAAAATGTAAAGGATTATGCTAGTTATTCTTGCCAAGATTTTGCAAAAGAAGCATATAGGAACAGTTCATCTTAATGATTATGTTAGGAAATAACTCAAAAAACTTCTTTATACATCATTGAAATGTGCATTTCACCATTTACCTCCCTACATAACTACTGTATTTCTGGCTGATCTAAAAAAAAACATTGAGGACTTCTAAAGGTGAATGCAGTATCTGTTTATTGATGACTACATATAAATGACAACAGTTACACAGAAAGAAAAACTGTATTTCTGTTTACTTAAGGATGGAAGTGGTGTGTTTTTGTGCCGTTTCACCATGCAATACATAATTCGGAACTGAAAAGCTGCAAATCCTAACTGTTGAACAAAATCTAACTTGGAGTTTCTCATAGAGAAGATACCCAGCTGATTCATGCTGAGTGACTGGCCTTTTCTGGACATCTTCAAAGAGCTGAAAGTATGACTATTGCCTTTGGAAGTCCCTGATCCATAGACACAAAAGGAGCACTATTATTGATAAGGTAAGGATGTAACAGGCACATCACTCTATGTAGTTGATGCATTCTAGCTATGCAAGATAATCGTTTTATAAATTTCAGGATTGGATAGAATTTGTTAAATGTTGCAAAGAAAATTTTGGATTCATTTTAAACTAAAATGCATTAGTGTGATTTGGGTCTATATTACATCATCAAACGCTTAAAAAAGTGAATGATGATTAATCAACCCCATGTAAGCAAAATCTTACAATGTCGAAACCTCAGAACAGCAAATAAAAAAAAAAAAACTTTAAAACATTACATAAAGTGGGGGGCTTCACCCCCCACCCCCACACCCTCCCTACATAAATATACCAACTCCGAGATCGCACTACAGTGCCAAAAACGGCAAAGTAATGGAAGCGGCCAAGTGAATGCTTTCCCAGGGAAAGAATTCACTTAAAAGCCACTTCACTATGTTGCCTTTTCATTCTTTTACTTTCGATCAAGATGAATTCGACAGAATGTGTTTTTGATCACGTAATAGAAACCCTTGTGATTTCATTTTCTGTCTAAGGTTTTATGCAAAGGCATCCATAAACAAGTTGCTCTTTACAAACTTAAGTTTATGCCTTTTTAATGATTATTTGCCTGTGAGGTGTCACTAATACATACTAGAGTTAGCAGTGAATGAATCTGTGCCATACTATAACAGCATTTTATTCTGACATTTTTTTTTTCTGTCAGCCCACCTTTTGCAGTCTGTTTTGGCCCATTTCATTTAACTGAATGAGAATACATTCATTCAAATCTGTACATTTATGTTTCAATTTTAACAAAGATTTTGCCCCAAGGTTAGTCATATACTAACAATTTTTACAGATATTAATTACTGAGACAAAATTTAAAGTAGCCAAATTATTCAATTCTTATGGTATAGCTATTTATGATGTCACTTAAATATTTGACCCAATGCATATATAATGTTTTTATATTTTGATTACTGAAATAATTTACATAAACATACTACAGCTTCTGTATATTTGACTGGAAACATTTCTTCTATTTTTAAACAACAGCTAGAGAGACACAAGGCTGTCCACCATTCATCACTAATTTATTCTAGCTGCAAATTGTGTGGTTTTAATTTTTTCTAAATGCAGTATAAGTTCTTGAGATTTGTGAAAAGAAATTTACAATTTTTCATTCTATTCACTTTAAATTGTATGTATGTATGTATGTATGTATTTATTTATTTGATTACTGGGAAAGGATGTCACAGTGTCACAGTGGATAGTGTTGTTATCTCACAGAAAGAGGTTCACTGGTTCAATTCTTGGCTGGGGCTCCTTCTGTGTGGAGTCTTCATGTCCTCCCTGTGTTCATGTGGGCTCCCTCCAGGTGCTCCAGTTTCATCCCACATTCCAAAAGACATGCAGTAGGTGGATTGGATACCCTAAATTGGCCATATGTGTGAGTGTGTACGTGAATGTGTGGTGTGGAACAAGTACCATGGCAGGGCTAGCCACCAGGCAGTGTAAACCTTGCTTCTAGGTGATTATCTCTGTTGAAGTGACACCCTGCCTCATGTGCAAAAATGGGAAAAGGGGGTTTTAGATGGGTGGATAGTGGGATTTGATTACTGGGAAACTGAGAAAGTCTGACTGGGTCGGAGTCCATTTTCAATAGAGGCCTTGGGAGAAAAGCTATATATGTATTTATATATCAACTATTTTTGAAACTGGACAAAGTACTGTAAAATTAATAGACATAATTTCAAGTCTCATCATTCAATAACACAATTATTTACATAAGTTATGGATATATCTGGCTTACCAGTAGGCTGTACAATGATTACTACTGCTCAATAAACCTGTTTTTTTTTCTCTGACTTAACAACTGTATAACATCTCTTATGGAGATGTCCTCTTTTGTTGAAATGAATTACCAAACATACTCCGCATAAGCATCAACATCTGTAAGTATATGCACTACACTACTAGTGTTTGGTTTGTATGACTAATACTGTGCCTCTGAAAGAGTGTAAAAGAAAAAAAATGCAGTAATGTATTGCTATGAAAGCCTATTTAAGTACTTTGTATTAATGGTACAGAAGTAATGCTAACAAATTCAGTTAGCCTTCTCTGCTGCTCTAAACAGTGGTTGTAGATTATCACTGCTAGAAAATCTCTTGTAACCAAATAAAAAAATGATGAAGATGAATACATTTAAAAGCAGTTTGCAACACAAAATGTCTTATTGACATTCATTTAATTTCTGAGATTTACTAGCACTGTTAAATTAGAGTTGCATACTTTTCTGTTAAGTTCATTTAATATTTTAAGCACCTACACTGTTCCATTACTAAGTTCTCCTCTTGTGTTATTTTATGTTGTTGTGTCTTTCGGCTTTTCCCAATTAGGGGTCGCCACAGCGGAACTCTGGTCCGCTAATGATTGGCAGTAGATTTTTACGTGCCGAGTTGCCAGCTCTGATACACAGCCTTCAACAAAGGTACACCCATTCACGCATGTCTCCATACAGAAGACGCTTTCGCTGAAAATCAAACACGACAACATCTTACTGTGAGGTGACAACGCTACCGCAGCACCACCACTGCAGTTATTTTATGTAATCTCCTTAAATGGGCTAATTCAAAGGAGTTCTATAAAGCTTCTATGATTTGGATGTTCATCAAAGCTCCTGGTAAACTTGCATTGAATTCTTCAAAAGATAATGGCTTGACCTTTACAGTCCCTATAAATGATGTCTTGACAAGGCTTTTTATTCAAATGAGGAAATTTGGCATGTTACTACTCACACATTTGCCCAACCCAATCTATTTTATATAGCAAAAGAAAAAAAAATCCCACTAGAACAGTCGTTACATATTTCACATCAAACATTACTCTTAAATGTAAATTACTGCACATGGTTTAATTATTTAGTTTCTTATATCATGCTATTCTAATTTCATGGTTTAGTGCTAAAATAAGTTTATATGTTCTTATTAAAGAATGCAAGTAGCTCGTTAAGGAAATACTGTATGAATGCTTGCTCTGAAGTGAATAAATACAGTTCATTCTGATGAACAAAGAATAATACATAAAGTTCTGTCTGAAGGTACTGTTTGATTTCTATGCATTGTACGTGCTACAAAATAAAGACTGTAAATTATGATTAAAAATTAGGAATTGTTGATCATTTATAGTGCATGCAGTACACTTTTAGGACTTCAAGCTTGATGAGATAAAATAACTGAGAATCATTTCCTTCTAGATGTAAAATCCATTAGTGGAATAATATTCCTTTTATTGAAATCATATACTCATGTCATTAAGAAAATCAGTTCAGCTTAAAATTACTTACAGTATTCTTCTATCTCCTTGGAGAGTTTATTTTGTGGTGCCTTTCTCTTCATCCCCCTGTGTATGGTATAATATAGCTCAGGCCTGAATAACTCATTGTTTGCAGTTCTGCAAAACACTATAGATTGGTGGGGCTAAACCAAAATTAATCACTAAGTTATGGAAGCTACAAAATTTTAGCACTTATGCATGTTTTGTTGCAGATCTTGAATTGATTTTTCATTTATACTCAGAAACACTTGCTGTAGCCGTTCTGCATGTATAATCATGTGTTCTGTATTCTGAGAATTTTTTTGTATTCTAACTTGACAAATGCACAAAACAGTGACTGGTTGTGAATGTTATTGGTAAACCTACGAAACTAGTAAACCACAACGAAAAAAACAAAAAGAAAAGGTACCAACTACAGACCAAACGAAATGTTAAGACCAAAATGCTTTACTTGCTAGCGCTTTCATGCGGATAATCACCACACTTCTTCAGACAAGTTTACAAGCATGTGACATCAAGTATATATACTTTACATAAATAATTAGACAATTAATCTAAATAACAATTAAAACATTAATTAAATCATTTGTTTAAGAAATTTATAAAAAACACAACCAACACCTTATCTTATTAAAAATATACAAAATACTATTAATCCATATAAATCTAACTAATATATACTTAGACTGAATCAGTAATGCAATTATTTGGAACAACTAAATCAAACAGCTATCTCAAAAGAGCTTTAAGTTTTAAAAGACATTTAATAGAACAGGTCTCGTTGAGACCTGGAAATACATAGGCATTCATTTTAAGTTGCCATAGCAACTCTTGTTCTTCAAGTATCAAATTCCAAGGGCCCCCTCTTGGATTTATACTGATTTTTTGAACCACAGTAAATAAAAATTTATGGTTTTTATTCTCCATAATATGCTTGGCGAGAGCATTAGTAATAGTATTCTTGGAAATGGCGTATAAATGTTCGTAAATACGCTGTTTAAGTTGGCGTTCGGTTTTACCAAAATAATAAGCGTAACATATTTGGCAAACCGCCAAATAAACAACCCCTTCAGTCTGACAATTATATTTGTTGTTAATAAAATATTTTACCCCTCTACTTTGGAATGTGGAACCTGTTTGAATGTATTTGCAATAATTGCAATGTCCACATTTATACATGCCTTTATTTGGCTTGTATTGTTGGGGAGGACGTTCCAATAATGTCTTTAAAGAAGATGTTTTTTTTAAAAACAACAAGCGGCTTCATACCTAAGACTTCACTACATTGTGAGTCCTGTAGAATCAAATCCCAATTAATGTTTAAGATGTTCCTAAACTCTAACATGAGTTCATTATATTGTGTTGACAAACTAGATCTATAATTAATAGAACTACAAGGCACCAAGCTATTACTAATATTAACCGATGAATTGTCTAAATTGAAAAACGACGAATCGATGTTATTTTTCATTAATAAGGGTGCTAGAGATCCATTTTTTTCTCTTCCATTCAACCTCCTTCATCAAGTTGTTGAATAATTTACAGGGGTAACCTCTGTTTAAAATCATTTGTTTAAGAAAAAAACATTCTTTATCAAATAAGTAATCCTCAGAACACATACGTGAGGCACGGACCAATTGGCCTTTAACAATGCCCCTTTTTTGAAAATAAGGATGATGACTAGAAAAGTGTAAAAAAGAATTACTATACAGAGATTTCCTATAAATACTAGTGACAAAGCGTTCTCGAAATACATCCTTACAAATAAGAATATCCAAGAAATTAATGGATACTTCTTCTAATGTAAAAGTAAATTTTAAAAAGAATGTAAAAACATTCATTGCATTCATTAACTCCTTTATCTGTTCATCGCTGCCATTAATAATCATGAAAATATCATCTTGGTACCTTGTGTACCATACAACCACTTGTTGAAATAAGGCGTGTTTAAACAAGAAAGAGCGTTCCCAGAACGCCATAACAGAGTTAGCGAAGGTGCCCCCACATGGGGAGCCCATCGCAACACCTGTTTGTTGCAAATAGATTTTATCCTTAAACATGAAGTAATTATTACTCAACACCAAATCCAATAAACTGATAAGCAAATCAATATCCTTGCCAGGGTAACGTTTAAGTAAGAGAAATTCTCTTACCCAATCAAGACCTATGTCCTGTGGGATAACCGCGTACAAATTACAAACATCCGCAGTAACAAATTTGTAATTACTATCAAAAGGAATGGTGTTCAAATTCTTTAATACGTGCCATGAATCTATACATATCTGGGGTTCAGTTTTCAGAATTTGCTTTAATTTATTATCAACCCATTTTGCGCATGCGTAGGTAATTGATTGCCTGCCGTCAATTATGGGTCTGAAAGCTAAATTACTAATTCCCTTATGTAACTTGGGAACCCCAAACATGACTGGTATAAGGGGTGCTGGCATACTCAAGTAATGATATAAATCCAAGGAAATACTTCCTTCAATAAATAGATCACTCAAAGCATTCTTGATTTTCTGATATGCTTGATTAAGCTCGTTTTTGGAAATCGTTTTATAGTTGTCCAATGACAACATTAATTTAATCCTACTGTCATAGTCATCCTCATACATGAGAACTGCCCCCCCCCACCCTTATCTGGTTTCATGACCCGTATTTGATGACTCTTGACCAACTGAATCATATTCATGACTATGGTGTTCTTTTCGCTACTAAAAAGGGATTGGTTATATAAACCCCTCAAGTGGATTTCAGATATTTTTTCAAAAACAGCTAAATGGTTGTTAAGGTGTGGGTTGTATGTGCTGGGTACACGCTCGTCATTTAAAATATTGTTACACCCTTTAAATAATACATTTAGATTTAACTTACGTATATAAAGCTTTAAATCACATAATGCCCGCCCTATATTCAAATTATTGGGTAATGCGAAATTAAAATCTTTAGCCAGCAACTCTATAAATCCTGTAACAGGTAAAAAAGAAGTATAGTTGTAAACTTTAAAGTCTTTACTACTATTGTAGACAATAATGGGCGTACTATTAGAATAGTCCGTTGTTACTTCTTGCGTCGGTTGTAAACCTTCCTGTTCTGGACTTTTTTGTTGTTCCGGTTTGCGTTCGTTTTCATGTGATTGCGATGTTGCTGTTGAAAACCCGAAGAAGACGAATCCTGGTTATTCGCACCTTTTCTTTGATGATGAATCCTTTCACTTCGTCGAACCTCAGATGGTGTGTTCCCATTAAATTGCTGCTGCTCTTCTAACAGTTGTGGAAACTCATCAAAGTCAACGTCAGACGCCGAATCGGCGTCGTTGTTGTCAATTACATTATGATAGCTGTTTGATTTAGTTGTTCCAAATAATTGCATTACTGATTCAGTCTAAGTATATATTAGTTAGAGTTATATGGATTAATAGTATTTTGTATATTTTTAATAAGATAAGGTGTTGGTTGTGTTTTTTATAAATTTCTTAAACAAATGATTTAATTAATGTTTTAATTGTTATTTAGATTAATTGTCTAATTATTTATGTAAAGTATGTATACTTGATGTCACATGCTTGTAAACTTATCTGAAGAAGTGTGGTGATTATCCGCAAGAAAGCGCTAGCAAGTAAAGCATTTTGGTCTTAACATTTTGTTTCGTCTGCAGTTGGTACCTTTTCTTAATGTTATTGGTAAAACTTGATGTAGCTTTTATTTATTTATCTTTTTTTTTTTTTTTAGTTTCATCAACATGGGTAACAATGCATAAGGCGGAGAGCTGCTTTTGTAACAGCATGTGCCTGTCATCAGACTGGAGAAACTAAGACCTGAATAACACTTACATGTACGCATGAATTACACACACAGAGCACAGAGGCCAGGGGATCAGTGGTAGTAGAATAAAGTAATTCAAAACATGAAAGCAAGTCTAGACATAAGGGCTAAACTGAAGGATGGTTACTGGAATTCAAGATAAACTCAGATAAAAGGGGATATAGTGTAGTCAGTCTAATCCTCATAGAAATGAAAAAAAGAGATTGTCTCACAGGACTAGGAAGCTCATGCTCATGAACAGTAGACCTCGGAGGAAGGGCAGCAAAGGCACAGACTAAAAGGGGGTTTACTAATGGAATTAAGATGGTTAACAAAAAGATTTTGTAAGCATGTGGCATAAAGAATGAAGAAGGGACAGACAGGACCAGGCTGAACAATGAGTGGAGGAAACCCCAGAAGGCAATGAAAAGCAGAGTCACTGAGGAGACCATGACATAAAAAAACATCTACCTGATCATCATAAGTCTATATTTTAGCGTTATAGTGCAGCATACAATGCAGACAGGACAGCATCTGTCTGATAGAAAAAGTTAACAAGAAAGTAATCAGAAAGATATGTCAGACAAAAGTTAAGGACATGATAAAAGATGAGATGAGCCAGTGCTCTATCTAATCATATCCAAAAAAGTGGACTTGATATGGGTGACCAGTATAAAAATAAGTGCATAATATGGATTCACAAAATTATGTCACATCGTTGTGAAGGTTTATCCTGACCAGAAAAAATGAAATGATGAGGAAGACATACAGGCAGCAGACTTTCAAGAGCAAGTTCTTCTGTAAAGTACTGTGGGAATGGGTGGTCCAGAGGATTCCACAAAAATGTTCAGAAATGCATGAGAAGAGGAAAGAAAGAAAGAAAGAAAGAAAGAAAGAAAGAAAGAAAGAAAGAAAGAAAGAAAAAGAAAGAAAGAGAAATGACATGCAGCAATGAAGACAGAGAACAGTGGTAAATTCATTTCAAGGGAAAACTACATGGGATAATTGTATCCTTCTTCTACCAAATCCATAATTAACTATATAGTTATACAAGTCTAAGCCTAGTTGCACTAAATATGAATGTAACATTTAAATGTGATGTTTTTCAGACCTAATCAGAGCAGCGATGTTGAAGTAACTAAGTTAAAATAGAACATTCTGCATTCCATCTGTTTTTTTCTCCTGTATGTTTACCTCTTTATTCTCATGAAAACTAACTTGTCTGGTTTAAAATATATTCTTCCTACTAAATGACATGTTATCTATTTAGGCAGATGACTTTATAAACATGGAAAAATAATTCTGTGCTTTGTACTTGATATTTTATAAAGTTAAAAATCATAAAAATTAAAAAAAATAATAGCAACTTTATAAAATAATCCTGCATGGCAATTTGTTTATGGTGGCTTAAAAATTATCTGGAGAGCAGAACATTGCTGGTATACAACAACAGTATTCTGTATACTACAGGTGCACTTCCTATTTGAATTCCCCAGGGGTCTATTCTTGACACCTTAATGTTCTTATTATTTATAAATGAATTACCTCATGTCTTACCCCATATCAACAGCACTGAGTATGCAGATGGTCTTCTAGTTTTATCAAATAACAAGTAATCTCCGTGGTATCCCCGAAGTCTCAAAACAACCCATTAAAGTGTAGTGGGTCCAAAAACAGTGTAAGAAACATCTCTGTGTGGAAGATTTTCAGTCCATATATTTCTAGTTAATCACTGTATATTAATCAAATCAGACAATAGTAGTAGAAGTAACATACTTAAACTCATCTTAAGTCAAAACAAAACAAAACAAAAAATAATAATAGAAAATATATAATTGTATTCACAAGTAATCCAAGTAAGGCAGGCAGTCTGTTTCCAGTTGAAAATCCTTTATTAAGTACACAGACAAGCGATACAAGTAAAAAAAAAATAGATTAATAATTTCCTCACAAGCTTTCTAAATATATATATACTTTTTATCAGGCATAGGAGTAGTTTATTGTGCTGTAAAACAAACTGTTATTGGTACACATGTTAAATTCACATCCCTTCCCCTATCAGTGTGACATTCAAGCTGGTCCTGCCCTACTTAGTAGCTGTCATAATAATATATAACCCTTATGTACTTTAAATAAAATTTATAATGATGTGGTACCTCTTATTTAACAAAATTATTAAGTAGATTATTAAGTCTGTGATTTTATCCAAGACAATATATTACATGGCTGGAAATCTATCAACCTTAGTTCATTTGGCAATCAAAAATATATACATATACATTTTGCATGTAAAACTCAATTTCTATTTCCATAACCTATTGTTAACAAAGATCGCTTTCATCCTTCTAGACTTCTTCAGGTCTATGTACAAGAACACTAAAAACAATCTATAAAAATATATATAATTGTATAATTAGTTAGTATTGTTATTACACATCATTTTGAATAAAGTGGAAAACAGAACCAGAAAAAAATAAAAATAAGAAAAAATGTATGTATGATGATGGAAACAAAATATACACTTAAATTTCAACTGATTTAAAATGTTATTTAAAACCAGTTTGTAGAATAAAATAAAATAAAATACAATTAGTCATGTAAACAATGTGGCAATTTTCTAAGTTCCAGTGCACTTTTAATTGAATAGTAGTAGTTTAGTCCAGGCTTCCTAAAAGAGTTCAGCTTTAATTGCCACATGAGTTCATGTTTCTCCAGAATATTCGAGATGTCTCCTTCAAGATCACCCATGTATATGCGATCCAGGATCTGGAACTTAAAACATGTGTGTCTTTTATGATGAGAAAGGTGTTTGGCTAGTGCATTATTTTTACATCCAGAGCGGATTTCTGACAGATGACATGAAATCCTACACTTGAGTTTATTTACAGTCTTGCACACATAGAATGCATCACATTCATTGCACTGTGCCCTGTAAATTACTTTTGTAGTGTTACAGTCACCCTTGCACTAGTTTTAATGATCTTCTTTAAATAAGGGCAATAAAAACTATCACCTTGCTGTATAAATATACAAAATGTACAATTAGTTTCACATCTTTTAGTGCTTTTCTCACATAGTCTAGGTTTAAATTCAACAAAACTTCTAATGTTCCTGGCCTTCCTATAAACAAATGATGGGGTTTCACCTAAGATGTTAATAAGAAAAGGGTTTCCTGTGACAATGTTCCAGTTTTCTTCAATAACATTTTTGATACTGTGATAATCCAAAGTGTATGTCAGGATGCAGCTATTTTTGCATTCGTTATTCTCTGTGGAATTACTTAACATTTTTCTACTGAGAGGTTGAGTGAAGGTGCTTCAGTCCTTTTCAGTTCTATAATGGGATCCAGGATGTTTTTTAACATCTGACTTTCATAGCCTCTCACTAGAAATTCATTCTCTAAGTTGTTCAGGTTTCTCAAAAATGGTTCCATCTCTGTGGTAATTCTAGCTAATCTATAGCCTTTGGACTTCACTACATTATACTTGTTTTTTGTAGGATGTAGACTTTTACTGTGGAGTAATAAGTTAACCCTCATTGGTTTTCTGAATAGATCAGTGGTGATTCTGTTGTTGTTGGTGTCCTTGGAAATCTGCATATCTAAGAAAGTGGTTGAAGTGCAGCTATGGGAAGAGGTAAACTTCAGGAAGGGGGTTGTTTGATTGAGGTAAGTGACAAAATCTCGAAGCTGCATGGTGTCACCTTCCCACACAATAAAGATGTCATCAATAAAACGTAAATATCATGTGATATGCTGCATGTAGTCTGTGCTGTTTAACACAAAGTCCTCCTCCCATTTACCCAGGGCTATGTTAGCTATGCTGGGAGCCATGGCAGCCCCCATTGCTATACCAGTTTTTTGTTTGTAGTGTTTGCCATTGAAAGTAAAGAAATTGAAGTCCAGTACAAGATTAATGAGCTTGCTTAACTTTTGCAGTTGTGCCTGTGTACCCTAATTATGTTTCTTGAAAGACACCATAGCTGCTATTATACAGTAATTGTGAGGGAGCACTGTGTACAAGGATTCCACATCAATAGTTAATACAATACTGTCAGCTTCCACTGTAATGTTTTTTTATTTTCTTCAAAAAATCCATTGAATCTCTTATGTATGACTTATTCTTTTCTGCTAGAGGTTTCAGCAAGTAATCAAGGTAAATGGCTGTGGCTTCAGTAAAGGAACCTCCACTTGCTACCACTGGTCTATAAGGTGGGTCTTTTCTGTTCTTGTGTGGCTTTGGTATTACAAAAAAGTAAGGTACACGTGGGCATGGGCTCCATAAATAATTATAAAGATTTTCAGTGATAAATTGCTCTTCCCATAATGTGGTGAGATTAGTGTTCCATAAATCATATGCTCTTTTTATGTCATCCATGGTAAATAACTCATAAAATCCGTTATCCTCCAGCATGTTCTCTATCTTTTGGTTGTAGCTAGTGGTATCAGTCACAAGTATACCTCCTCCCTTGTCTGCCTTCATTACACACCTGGATTTATCATTGCCTAACTCAAGCAATGCTTTTCTTTCTCCCTGTGTTAAGTTATAATTTTTTTTCTTAGGATGTTTTTTAATCAGTTTCCTGATATCCATCTTATATTTCACTTTGAAAGCAGCTAGTGTTTGATGAAGTGGTGGACAATAGCTGCTAGGCCTTTTTATAGTTTCATCAATAGGCTTATTTTCAATGTCATTACTTTTGCCATGAAACTGTACCCTTAAGTTGAGATTCCTCACAAACATTTTAAGGTCTATCAGCACCTGAGCAACCTCACTCCTGCAGCTTGGTACAAAAGTAAGTCCTTTGGACAACACACTTTTTTCATCTTTAGTCAGTGCTTTAACAGAGTGGTTCCAGATAAGTGGAGCACCTGTTATTGTGGCACCTGTTGTTGTTGTTATTGTACCTGTTATTGTGGCTGGTTCCTCCGTTTGAGCCTGGGACCTGGGTTGTAGTCGAGGTTCCAGTCAGGATTGACAATGTATTGTATTTCCCTCACCCTGTCCACTGTTTGGTTCTCCTGTCTCCCTGGGAGTTTGTGGATAGAGTATGAGACCTCTGGAATTCCTCCTCTGCTTTCTGGAATCTCAGTGGGTTATAGTAGTATTCCTCACTGTGGCTGTGGTATGGGGGAACCTGGTAAGAGGGACAAGCTCTGGAGCTCTGGTGGTGGTCATTGTTCTTGTTCTGGTACTGGTGCTGGCTTTGGTATTGGTGTGGTGGTTGATGTCTGTGCTGTCGATATTGGTCTTCCTGAAGAAACTGGTCTCTGTGAAGGTTCTGCTTCTCCTGGTAGCTGAATTGTCTGTGGTCCCGGTTATCCTGGCAGTCCTGCAATTCATCCTGTAGAACTCTCTGTTTGTTCTGGTTGCCACTGTGGCTTATGTTCCTGTCCTGATCCTTCTGTGATGTCAAAGGCTTCTGCGGAGTGTTGATAGCCAGAGGGGATTGGGACTGTGGGGAATGAGATGTTGGAGGGACAGTTTCCTGGTGGTCCTGTACTGTGCCCCTGTCTGGTTTTGTGTGAGGATCTCCCCTGGGAAAATCCCATTGAGGTCTGCTGGCATGGTTGTACTTTCCCTTATATCCCCTGTAATAACTAAAATCTTGTCTGTTGTTGGTTCTCCTGTTGTTGTTATTATTATTGTACCACCTAGTAAGTCTCCGAGGATCATCTTTGTCCAGTTGATCTTGCTTCATTTTATTAATCTTTCTTTCTTTAACGGACTGCTCATATCCTTTCACTCTTTCTTTATGCAGCTCAAATTTAGCATCTAGGCCATTGTGGTTCTCATTTTCCAATGTTGTTTTTAAAGATGTGATGTCAGCCTTTGTAGCTTCCTGCACACTAAGGTTGTTCCTTACTAGCAGATGAATAAGTTTGTAGCTGACATCCTCTAAAATATCTTCCCATTTCTTAGACAGTGAATCATCTATACTTTTTCACATCGGTCTTTTGTTCAATCTAAGTCCCCGGGGTCGTCTCTTCTTATCTATGCTTTGTTGTAAATAAATGTGTTCCCAGTAGAGACGCTGCATGCGTTTTAGTTGCTTTTCTAGTTTAGAAAAAGTCTCTGAGTTCATATTTTCTGGGCCCATTCTTCCCTGTCCATTTTCTGTATCAGTTTGTATCTGATCTGCTTCTGTATCATTCCAGATAGGTACAGTTAGTAAATCTTTTAGCCTGTCATTATCCATGTCTTAAAATGCTGGAATTCCACAACAATTCAGGGATCCTTTGACGGAACAAAAACCTTGGTCTCAGAAACCAAAGTACCAACAAAAAACAATTAATCTCCGTGGTATCCCCGAAGTCTCAAAACAACACAATAAAGTGTAGTGGGTCCAAAAACAAAACAGTGTAAGAAACTTCTCTGTGTGGAAGATTTTCATTCCATATATTTCTAGTTAATCACTGTATATTAATCAGATCAGACAATAGTAGTAGAAGTAGCAAACTTAAACTTCTCTTAAGTCAAAACAAAACAAAACAAAAAATAATAATAGAAAATATATAATTGTATTCGCAAGTAATCCAAGTAAGGTAGGCAGTCTGTTTCCAGTCAAAAATCCTTTATTAAGTACACAGACAAGCGATCCAAGTAAAACAAAAACAGAGTAATAATTTCCTCACAAGCTTTCTAAATATATATATACATATACTTTTTATCAGGCATGGGAATGGTTTATTGTGCTGTAAAACAAAGTGTTATTGGTACACATGTTAAATTCACATCCCTTCCCCCATCAGTGTGACATTCAAGCTGGTCCTACCCTACTTAGTAGCTGTCATAATAATATATAACCCTTATGTACTTTAAATACAATTTATAATGATGTGGTACCTCTTATTTAACCAGATTATTAAGTAGATTATCAAGTCTGTGGTTTTATCCAAGACAATATACTACATGGCTGGAAATATATCAACCTTAGTTCTATTGGCAATCAAAAAATATTTATAAATATATACATACACATTTTGAATGTAAAAATCAATTTCTATTTTCATAACGTATTGTTAACAAAGATTGCTTTCATCCTTCTAGACTTCTTCAGGTCTGTATACAAGAACCCTAAAAACAATCTATAAAAATATATATAATTATATAATTAGGCAGTATTGTTATTACACATCATTTTGAATAAAGTGGAAAAAAGAACCAGAAAAAATAAAAATAAGAAAAAATGTATGTATGATGATGGAAACAAAATATACACTTAAATTTCAACTGACTTAAAATGGTATTTAAAACCAATTTGTAGAATAAAATAAAATACAATTAGTCATGTAAACAATGTGGCAATTTTCTAAGTTCCAGTGCACTTTTAATTGAACAGTAGTAGTTTAGTCAAGGCTTCCTAAAAGAGTTCAGCTTTAATTGCCACATGAGTTCATGTTTCGCCAGAATATTCGGGGTGTCTCCTTCAAGATCACCCATGTCTATGCAATCCAGGATCTGGAACTTAAAACCTGTGTGTCTTTTATGAAGAGAAAGGTGTTTGGCTAGTGCATTATTTTTACATCAAGAGCGGATTTCTGACAGATGATATGAAATCCTATGCTTGAGTTTATTTACAGTCTTGCCCACATAAAATGCATCACATTCATTGCACTGTGCCCTGTAAATTACTTTTGTAGTGTTACAGTTACCCCCTGTACTGGTTTTAATGATCTTCTTTAAATAAGGCCAATAAAAACTATCACATTGCTGTATAAATATACAAAATGTACAATTAGTTTCACATCTTTTAGTGCTTTTCACACATGGTATATTTTCTCATAATATACAGTGATTAACTAAAAATATATGGACTGAAAATCTTCCACAGAGAGAAGTTTCTTACACTGTCTAGTTTTATCAAATAAAACCCGTTCTGGGCTACAAGACACATTAAAGGAAAATTTCATTAAACTCTGTCATTGTCTACCTAATAATAGACTAGTAATTAATCCTAAAAGGCAGCTCTGGTGGCATAAAGAAATAAGACCCTAATTACAACCTAGTCAACCCAGGTTTTATTAGTTACTCAGGAGATTGGCTGAGTGACCTTAAGATCGACATGCCCTTACTGGGTGACAAGACTTTCACTGATGATGCTCCCTTATGGGAGGTGTGGTTCAAAGAGGGGAGCTGTACTTGCACATGATCAGTGAACATGGGAGGTAGGCAGGGATGTGGATAGGGCATATAAACAAAAAAATAAAATAAAATAACCCCCGTCCCCAAGACAGACGTGGAGACAGTCAAATCCCTGAGATGTTCTTATGATTCATGACTAGCCCTAGCACTATAAGAGTAAGTACAAGGGAGCTAGGAAATCAAGCTGGTAGACCTGGTGTGGACATGGGACACTGGGGGCCCGGCCAGTTACAAGATATCCCAAGGTGGGCCAAAAAATAATAATTAATCCTAAAACATCTATAGTATTAAATTATTTGGTACACCTCTTAAACTAACCAGTCTCCTCACAATTATAATACGGGATAACTCAAGTGATCTAATACCTAATTTTATACAGAAAAAATATATATAGGATTCCTCCTTGACCCTATATTAACATTCTCAAAACAGACAATGCAGTCAACAAAACATTTTAAGAACTGAAACTTTGCTACAAAAGTTGACACCTATTATTACTAAATACAGTGCAGTCTATATCAAGTCATGTTTTCATTCCCAAAATTGAATAAGCCTTGCCTTTATAAATATTTCACCTTAGCACTAACAATCAAAAACAAAAGGCAATCGAAAACTAAATCTGCATTTGGTACTTCTTGATAACAGGCATACCCACTACTGTGATCTCTTAAAGAGATTTCATTGGCTAACAGTAACTAGTTGAGCTATTACACTACTGAGTACTCATTTATTCAAAATTATCATGGAGGATCAATCCCCCCGCAAACAAACACCCACGCACACACTAAAATCAACCCTACCAATAACAGAATCATCATACTCATTGGGAGTAAATCAGGATGATGGCATTACCTTGATGAGACCATGTTTTGGTACTACCATAAGAGAAAGGGCCTTCAATAAACTCAGGCCAGCAAAATGGACTTAACTTTCCCGAGAAATATATTCTCAAATAACACTGGATGGTTTTAGTGCTAAGCTGGAGGGACATCCAACAGAAGAAACTGCCTGTAAATGTTTGCATGACACTGGACAAGACGCTCTAGGCTTTTAGACATATTGTAACCAGAATATTTACAAGTACTGCATATAAGTGCCAATTTACTAAGAGAACACCACCCTGCAATTTCTGTATCTATTGTACACATTTCCACATTGCTTGAAATATTGTAAATATTGCTGCTTCTTGCTACCATTTTTCTGTATGTATTTGCTTATGGTATGTATTTGTTGTTATTGCATGATGCATGCTATGCTTCCACTTTTGATATCATTTTTTTTATTGCTTTTTCCACTATGCCCCTCTGCAGCCCAGGTCATGGCTGAAAGGGCTCAATCGACCATTCCACTTACTTGGTTACCAAATTCTTAGATGAAACTAAAATAAAATAAAATATTTTTTCTTAACCATTAGTGTTGAATCTATGTAATAAATTAGACACATTTCTCTGCTACTGCAAGACGTAATTCTGAAAGCTCAACATGTGTCACTTCATTGAATCCTGTTTATGTCTTAGCAAACTAAGATCACCCAACAATAGCCATATAATGAAGCCATATAAAGAAATCCCAATCCCTCCATACCACATGCTCCAGAGGCCTCAACCTCATTACCACAATCAACAGAACATACTGGAGGGACAGGTTCATAACCCAGAGACTGCCCATGCTGTGGAATAGACTTCCCATACATGTCAAGCAGAGCATCTCGCTGACCCTCTTCAAGAATAATCTTGATGAGTGGATGGGAAATAGAAAATTCACCCCGGGGATAACTCCAGTGGCTCTACTCGACAGAGGTACTGGCAACTAAGGTCAGGTGGCACGATGCCAGGATAATCCTATGGCTACGCTTGTAAAGGCCCAAGGGCCATTAACCTAGTAGACACCTATGAACCTATAAAGAATATGGCTTATTTTTGAATTCTTTCAGGAAATTTTAATGAGCTAAATTCCTTTAACCTACAGCATTATAAGATTCCATTAATCTCTCATAAACTTACTTTACCTCCCACACTACTTTGCTTTCATTCTATTTTGTCTTGTGCATCATAATGCAGTAATATGTCCATCCTATGCCAGTCAGTTGTCTATTTTCTATGACCAAAGTTCGTACTTATGGAGTTTTTCACTGTTTTCATCATATTCACTTTTCACTCTGCCCAATAATGTGTTGCATGGCATTATAGAAATAACCGACACAGTTGGTGTGGTATATTGAAAATTTACTCATGGTTGGCATGGCTTAATCATGAGGGTGAAGCCCGAGTGATAATTTAAAGGTGGTGGTGCTGCGGTAGCGTTGTCGCCTCACAGTAAGATGTTGTCCTGTTCGATTCTCAGCTAAAGTGTCTTCTGTGTGGAGACATGCGTGAATGGGCGTACTTTCGTTGAAGGCTATGCATCAGGGCTGGCAACTCTGTACATAAAAATCTACTGCCAATCATTAGCGGACCGCAGTTCCGCTGTGGCGACCCCTAACCTAGAAAAGCTGAAAGGTACAACAACTGTGGGTATATTTCAATATACCATAACCAAGGAGTCGGTTATTGCTATTATACAATGACATTATTTAAGAAAAAAATACTTACTTTTCTTAAATAATGTCTTTGCATAACACCACATTACTGTTCTTCTGTGGCTAGTGGTATACTGCTTCCTTGTGTTGATGTACTGCGCATGAATATGCGACTTGCGTTCCTACACATGCCCAGTACATCAGTGCTTGGGAAAGTAAGCAGTGGAGAAAAGAAGATCTCCGTTGCTCCACTTTTCCTTTTTTTTTTTTAATTAATAAAAAAAAAAGGTTTGGGAAGTTTAGGGTAGGAGATAGACAGAATGGAGAAAATACAAGGGAAATCAGGTACGTGTCTTTAGTTTTAAACAATGTACCTGATTTCCCTTGTATGTTCTGCATGGTGTCTCTCTCGTATGTCTGGAATCCTCCAGACTACCAATTTTGTTTTTATTTTTGCTGAAAAATGCTAAAATTAAAGAATATACAAACGGAAAGAAGTCTGGGCTACCAGACATTTTTCCGTTGGTATATTCTCAGATTTACAACAGGCACGCTGGTTGGGCTGGCCAATCAGCGTGTTCGTTTTAGAATGTTAATGGCCAGTCATTGTATAATATGCATTAATTGCTCATAATTTAATTTCATCTTACAAAGAAACCTAAGAAAATATTCTGTGAAGTACCTATTGTTACCACAAAATTTCTCACAGTAATTTAGTGTGTTTAAAAGTTTTACAGCTAAAGCATTTGCCTCTAGCAATAACTTGGCATTGCACTAAAGTGTTGCTGTGTCACTTGTTTTGTTTAAAAGCCATACAATTAAACATACATGATGCATGCTTACTATGACTAAGTTTTTGAACAGACTAGTTTATCTTTCCTCCCCATCCCTACCTCAGAACTTGGAAAATTGATATATAGGACAGGTCCAGGAAGTTGGCAAGAAGTTGAAATGGGAAGTGAGTGCCAATCAGATGTCAGACAGGTGTGAGCATGGACTATATAGATCAACTCAAAGCCCTGTCACATTACTCGGTAACCTACAGACTGCTAAGTGGTGACCAGTGTCTGGCATACAAAGCCAAGAGATGAGAAACATCTCTAACTAAATGGGATAGGTTAAATAGAACACAAAAAGGGAAATCAGCTAGGCTTAAAATGGTCTTTAAGGGCAGATAGCTTAGTACTTACCTATGAACTGAAGATAACTTCTGCTGTGGTACGATTGTTTCCAGGTGGATATAAGATACTATCATGTACAAGGATTTGTGCTGATTTAGTTTGAGAGTTGGTATGAGGATTTCAGTTTTGTCAAATGTGTGGAGTGTTAAAGGTGATAATGTGAGCTGTAGAGTGTTTTTACAGAGTGTTGGAACTCCACCAGCTCTCTTATGTTTTCTGTCTGCCCTGACTGGTGTATCCTATTATTTTGTTTCACTTTTAGCCATAACTGTGTAATTATTACAAGGTCAGGTGATTACACCGTAAGGCATGTATGGAATTCTTGTAGCTTGTTATAGATGCATCTAATGTTAATATGGATAATTTCAGGAATCTGTTGAGTATCATGTAGGAAAGATGAGATAGGCAAAGGTAGTAGGGTGGCATGAGTGACGGGTCAGGTTTAGGGTGTATATCATGACTATGTTTTACGTTTTGGGGCATATGAAAGACTGTCTGACATTTTAATTTGATTTTTGGTTTCAAGTTGAGTTTGTTGATTATGGGGCTATGAAGGTTTATATTATACTTAAGGAAGTCTAGAGTTTTGAGGAGAAATTAGTTGGGAGCTATATCTGGTGAGGTCAGGTGGGAATTTATTTTGTTTTTTGTAAGTGAGGCACAGGATGAGGAGGACTGAATCTCATGAAAGAGTACATGAGTGACAGGATGTTAGGTGAGGATTAGAAGGAGGGCATTTATAAGCCTAGCCAGAGGGTGTCGGCTTTTAGCACCCCATTGATTAAACTGATCCTCTGTCAAGCAGAGCCAATGAAGTGATCCCAGGGGTGTATTTTCTGTTACCCATCCACTCATCAAGGTTTCTCTTGAAGAGTGTTAGTGAGGGGCTCTGCCTAATGTAGTTTGGAATTTTGTTCCAAAGCATGGGGAGTCTCTATGACAGGAATCTATCCCTCCAGCATGTTCTATTTATTGTGGCGAGGTGTAGATCACTAGAGCGCGTGGCTTGCAGTGACTTGGATTTCTTTAGGTGGAGCATATCCATCAAGTCAGAGTTGGACATGGCTTTGTAAGTCAGGCAGAGATCACCTCTGAGTAAGTGATATACCACTGAGTACAGCCAGAGTTTTTTCAGTCGGGCTGCATAGGACATATGTTTGAGGCCAGTAATCCTCTTGGTGAGGTACTTTTGTGGTCTTTCCAACTGTTGGAATTGTCTTGTGAGGTACATCCCAAATGGGGCATTGTACTCTATGATGGGTCTGATGAGTGATGAGTAGAGGGGCACTATAACCTCTTTATTTCTAGATGTGAACCCTTTAGTAATTAGATGGGCCACATAGAAGGATTTCCTAACTACTTTGGCAATATGATTGTCAAAGGAGAGATTACTATCTACCTGGGTCCCCAGATCTCTTATTACCTCTTCTGTATTAAGGAGGCTGCCACCTATGTGGTAATTCGTGGGTGTTTTGTTTTTACCAAATGGGATGACTATGCATTTTTTGGCATTTAGCTTGAGGCCATGACTTTGACACCAGGTGTCTGTCTCAGTAAGGCCCTTTTGGAGGATTTCCGTGTCAGTCAGAGAGTCAGTTATGGCTCACAGTTTGCAGTCATCTGCAAACTTGGTTAGCCATAGTCCTCCTGTGTTTGCCTGTACTTCTGAGAAGTATATGCTGAACCATAGGGGTCTCAGGACCGAGCCTTGTGGGACACCACTTGTAACTGGTCTAGAGTTGGATCTGGAGCCCGCTATTCTTGCCGTGTGAGTTCTGTCTGTAAGCCAGGTAGCAACCCATCTTGTGACGTAGGGGTTTATCAAGATAAGATTACTTGGTGTTCAGGATGCTGATGTAAGGAATGCAAGAATTTGCTTAAACAAACCTTTAAATTCCAACCCACATAGTTATGCTAATAAATGAAATAACTGCCCTGCAGGAAAAAAATATATATTTTATCTAAATAGCAATTTGTATGAAGGAGACAGATTGAATAAATTGTTTTCAGATCACATGGCTATACAGTCATGTCTAGAGAAAGAAAACTAAAAAGCATTGCCCTCTTCCCACTGCTTGTTTATATAATTATTCCACAATATTAACTTTAAATGTATACAGTTTGCTGACACTATACAATATAGAGAAAACATACTAATGGGCTAAAGAAAAGAATGGAAGGAAGAAGGAAGGAAAAGTGGTGCAAGAAGAAAAGGAAAAAGAAATGAAGGGCATTTTCATTACTTCCTAGTCATTTACCATAAACTTAATTTGCATAATTTGTGTTTTAAATCAAAAATATTTTACATTTGGAAGTAGTTATTTGTAGCACTCCATGCCTATCATCTAATTTCTGACCTTTAGAAATATTCCTTGTTTTTATGCCATGCCTAGTACTTATTCTGTATGGATTCTTAAAATAGCAGTTCTAGAGACAGACAACTCCAAAATGAGTTTCATATTGTTTTGGGAATTGCAAAAGGCATTATCGGTAAGAGCAATTTCCATGAATTTCATTTGATAAAGAAAAGTTGTGTATTTTCCATAACATTAGATTGTTTTTTCTCCATGTTCATTCTTCCTCACTGATGGGTCTCAGATCTGATCCTTGGTCTGGCTTGGACGCTTTTTCAAGACTTTGGATCCCAATCTTGAGCTCCTCCCTCTTCTCATAATGTACTACAGCCTCCCTAACTCCTCAGGCTGAGTTTGCTGCCTTCTCCCCACTGAGGTTTAAAGACAGGACAGATGAAGAAATATTAATATTCAAACCAGAAACATGAAGGTTCCTATATCGTCCAATATTCTTGTAGGAATGCCAAGGTCGGTGGATGGCTAGGAGGGAGGATGAAGTATGAAAAAGGACAACACAGATCTAATATTGTGGTAAGTACATAACATTTCTGTCTGATGTTGTCCTATTCATTATTCCTCACTGATGGTTCAGAATCCCCAGCAACATGACTCTAAGGAGGTCCTCAGGAAGGATATGTTGGAGCACTGTCGACCCAGAGGGAAGTCTGGTTCTGGAGACAATGCCCAACTTGTAAAATGTCACAAAGGTATGAGTCTTTGACTAAATAACTACAGCACCAATGACATTAATAGCAGATCTGGGAGAAAAACAGATGCAGTAGCTATAAATCTGGTAGAATGGCTCTAGAATGATGAGGCAATTTCACACAATATTGAGAATAAAACAGCAAAATACAGTATGTAATCTATTTGCCAGTGTGTAACTTTGGAGATTGTTCAACTTAAGTGGTTAGAAGGAAGGAAGGAAATAAATGACTGGTCAGACTTTCTGTATTGGTTGTTTCCATGAAAAATAAACATAGATATGTATGAAAATCATGCAGTAGTAAGATGTGATGGCTAGGATTAGTTGTTATATGACAATACCTCACCAGATAAAGGATTTCTATTACACACCGTAAGACATAAATGTGAGGTACAAAGGAGAAGAGGAATCTTTGATGGGAGGTCTAAGCAGGAAGATTCCTCTGCAAAAAGCTTGACATATTCCGGAAAGTTGTCAAATAAAGAAATTCATTTCCAGAGTAGAGAAATCAAAAAGGTAATGTTTTCCATTTGCTTATATAGGCTCTCAAGTGTATTCTTATGAGAAACCAAATAACCCCAACAACAAGGAAAAGTAAGGATGGACTATAGTACTATCATTGGACTTAGAGGAATCATGCAGTTAGTTAGCAGGTATGGAAAAAGAGATAATATATCTCTACCAAATGAAATAAAAGATCCAGATTGAACTCCAGAATTACTGGTGGATATTTTGGGAATAAACCAGAAAAGAGGAAAAAGAAAGAGAGAGACGGAGTGAGAGATAAGAGGCATGCTTGATGATGCCAGAACAGGCAATGAGACTGAGCCTGCTGACTTTTGCAGAAAGTTTGGGAACAATGGAAGAAGGAGTGTTGTCAAATACTAAGCCTGCCTGAAAATATCTAGTAACATTAGAAGAAAAGCATCCATGGGTACGGCAGTGACAAGAGATTTGGTATCCAAGAGGAGAACTATGTGGTTTTATCATCTTCTTACTCCATAAACATTTCCACCTAGGTAGGAAAATGTGTGAGAACACTGTAGAAAATAAAGGAGGACTAGAACAGTTGCTTACAGAAGCGTCACCATAGAGGCTCCACCAGGAATAAAAAACTTGGCAAGTTTGGGTGCATATTACAAGAGATGATAAAGGCTGGCAAGGAACAGACCACTGATCTATTAAGGGTATGAGAGATACACAAGAAAACTTGTAGCTAGAAGAGTTAGACAGAAGATTGGACAACTAATTTATCAAGTAAAACTGAATATGAATTTTAGTACTCAGTTGTGTTTCTGTGAAAATCTGAACTCTGCACGGAATCAGTTTTGATATGGGAATATTTTCCATCGTACCCAGGGAGTTGGAAGGTGCATAAAGAAAAAACGGTAATACCTAGTTTGTAGACATTCATGTCTGGTTGGGGTAGTGAAAAAAAGGCTTTGAATGTGGGAAGAAAGGGAATAATGGTAGGATTGCTACTAGTCACCTGTGAGCTGCCCCAACCACACTGTATTAGGTAAATGCCCTGGGGTTGTGGGGGGGATAAAGGATGGTAATCTGAATGTGAGTGACTGGCTGCCAGTCAAAAGATGCAGATGACTCCTGGAATGCCTATTCATTTTAATGTGGTATTGTGCATGTTGGAGACCAATGGAATACTCTCCTTCAACCATGAACCCAAGTATCAGGATGGACTGAACTGTAAAGTATCTAGAGATTCGACTGCTTAAAAACTGATATAGAATAGATATATTTAAGATTCTCATTTTTTTTGTAGTAGTAGTTTTTGGAGTATATTAAACTGTAAAATCTTCCATGAATGACTAAAGATCGGTTAAATTTCTGCAATAAGGTGGGGTAGATGGGAAAGGGTGGATGTAGGAACCTGCTGTATTTATTATCCTAAGCTTTCTCTGTAATAATAGTACAGGTGTCTGGTGGGAGAAAAACAGGATCCTCAACAATTTCAAAGGTAGACAGTTGTGTGGTACTTTGGTACACTGATAGAGCCTATCAAGCAGGAGTATTTGGAACTGTGTTGCGTTGGACTTTTTCTGTTTCTGTGGGGACAGCCATAGTTGAAGAAGTCCTCTGTTATCCTTGTATGATGCGTTTACACATAAATGCAAGGAACCCCAAAAGAGGCTTTAGTTACATTGACTTACTGTCTTTGTGTTCCTGAGAGTATGTCAAGTGGAGAAAATAGATTTGACTCCAGTGATAGCCATGACCTTGTCCTCCTGTTTGTTAGCTGTAGGTGGATCCATCCTTCACTGATGCCTGGACCCAGGAGGGGCCATCTAAGGGGCATTAGTTAATGACACCTTAAGGAGTTACTTGACAAAACATGGTGTCATGCAGGCACAAATGATAACAGCTAAGCAGGGATGATTCTCTTGGAAGTGTTAGAAATGGGCAACGGAGTAGCCAGTTGAGGAGAGACCTTCATGAGGTTGTCCATAGATTGGAACCAGTAATCATTAAGGAAAGAATAGAGGGCATCAAGGGGATGCCATTAAAAAAATTAAATCTACAGACATAGATTTGTAAATTAGTATTAGGCTAACTGCTCTTGTGGACCATGTTAAGCCTAGCCAGTTACCCCATATAAGAATGAAGCCCTACACCTTATATCTATAAGGTAAACACCTTAGCTAATATGGAAAATCACCCATTGCTAGACTAACATGATTTGTTTTTAAGCTGAATGTATAACATTCTTTAGTGATTTAAATCCCCAGATCATTCCAATAATTTGTTAGAGAAAACACACATTTCATGAGGAACAGACTAAGGAAAAATATAAGGCAGAGATCTGGACATTGTCTGAAGATCTGGACAGTTAAGGGATATAGCAAGGCAAAGAGACAATGAAAAAGAATAAACAGTGAAGCTATCAGGTCCAAGGAGCACACTGGATCTGAAGTAAACTATATTAGTTTATTACTTTCAGATCCAAATGTGTTGGAGCTGAAAAACTACCTATTTCTTTGTAGAAAATAGTATTTGTCAGATCCTAGACTTAAGGATAGGAAGGAAGAAATGGTTGAAGCAATCAGATCTGAGGGTAGGGGAATTAGCAATCAAAGTGGTATGTAGATTGTACTACTACAAGAGAGTTTATCTAATGCCTTGAAACTGGTAGTAAAAAATATAGGCAGAAGGATCCAAAAGCTAGGATACATTGAGAATCAGTAGACATATGGAAAGCATCATAAGGACCAAATCTATTAGACCCAAGAAGAACTTGGGATCTGAAGAAGGTCCTAGGTACTTTGTATTAGAGGCATCGGATCTCAGTTCCTCATTTAGAAATCCATTTGTTCCTTTCTTTATACCGGTGGCGGCGGGGGGGTGAGCCCTGAACGAAACCAATAAGGAGCCACAATGGAGCACGATGATAGCTTCCAAACTCCTCTGGTCACAGTAAAACAAATTAAATTCCTTTAACATTGATTTAGAGCAAGCTGACCTGTAGAGATTCTAGAGCACCTGAACCATAAGAAGTCCATGGTACTTAATGGTTTAAAACTTCATATCACTCAGCCTGTAGTTTAAAATGTTGTTAATAACAGGGCATAGCTGAGTGATAACTAGTTATTTTTGTGAAGTGTAGTGCAAAAATCTGGAAATAGAAAATATCTGGATAGTTCAGAGGTATGATAAGGAGTAGGGATTAAATCAATAACAATTAAACCTTTCGGTCTGAAGAAAGTCAAGCCAGTCAATTAATTCTAGATCCAGAAGTGTTGGATCCAAGAAATGTCTGGCTTGATAGCTGTGTAGCTCAACAAAACTATCATCTGTAGTATCCAAAGGATTAAGTTCTGGTGACTATAAGCAGATAAGCATAAAAACATAATGGGACCAAACCTTTCAGAACTGAGGAGGACTTGAGATCTGAAGGAGACCCTAGGAACTTTGGATCTGAGGATATGGATCTGAGATCCTTGTTGTTGTTCCATTTCTACTTTATATGGAGAGTTGAGCCCTGAAAGGAATGTTATATTTTCTTTTTTTTTTTGGCACAAAACATACCTCGCAACACATCTGGACAAGACAAAACAATGTGGGAGACAAAGGCCAAACAATAGGGACAAATTTCAAATCATGCTCTTATGAACTTAGACAGTTGCTAGAATAAAGGGCACTGAGTTACCAAGCATTCTATGAAGGCTATAAAGTCTGAAATTCAAATGTCCTTCCCTATCACATGAACTCAGTCCCCACTGCTTTGCCAGAAAACCACAATTTTATGAGGAACAATCCAAAAATATGAGGTGAAAAATTGGACAGTTGAGAGCTATGGCACACAAGTCAGCAACTGACACAAACCAGCAGCAGACTGTGACACACTTGTGACCTCTGAAATAAAAGAAATCTGCCAGTCAAGAAGGTCGAGACGTCAGCTAGATGGAACACCATGCTGTTTAACTAGAAAGTCGGTAGCATAATAGGTTTTGCACAGCTGGGATTTTTTTTTTTTTAATAAGAAAATGAACCAAGAAAAAAGGGGCAAAAATCTGAACATTCTACTAAACTCTGTACAGTAATAGATATGCATGAAAACTGTGAAAATCCTTAACACAAACCGCACTGTCTTAACAAGAATGGGACAGCTGCCCATTTGCTATCTCTATTGACTTGTATAAAATCTCTGAGGGATGATAAGTCAGAAAAAGAAAGCCTGCCATTTGATAAACGGGAGACTCCTAAGATTACCAATGAACTGTCAAAAAAAAAAAAAAACAACAAAAAAAAAAAAACAAGAGAGCGGACCAACCAGCTGGGGGCAGAGTAAGTTCCAAACATAAGTACTGGAGGGGATAATGACTGTATCAGACAGTATAACTGATTATTGACTCATGGGCTGCATGTACCTAGAAAGCATATAGTACAAATTGAAAATAATTTCTGGATTTCATCAAAGGGCTTCATCCTGTGGAACAAACCAAGCCTTTGGAGGCATTAATGTTTTTGTTACCGGCACTTGGTGCAGGGACTACATGAAGCGATGATTATAAATCATGATGCTATAGGGTTGGATCAGGCTTAGAGACCAATGGGAAAATCAGAGAAAGCCACTGGGGAAGGAGTTACTTCCTGCGCTCATGGAACGAGTGCAAATGATCAGCCTTACATATGATGTCTATGTGGTACAAGTAATGCTAACCACATGCATGTCCAATGGTTCTTCAGAATCAGCAAGGTCTTGGGAAGTCAAAGGGATAGAGCAAGGTGGTCAGTGAGGTGAGAGATATGATAGTCAAAAGGGACACTGTTTGCATATGGTTGAGAGAACTTAATGCTAATAAGTTGGTAAAGAGCAAAGGATGGTATTAAAAATGATGACTAGAAACTTAAATTTCAGGTCACAGATGCAAATACTTAATTTCACTGGAGTGGGTAGTAGCTGGCTTCTTTTCAAATTTTTATCACTAAGTGAGGTACTGTTATGATTGCAGCTTCTTTTGAAAGACTGATGAAGAAGACATTAAGACTAATGGGGACTAATTCACACATTTTGTTACTCAATCCTTCAGAATTTGGCAATACTTCAAATTTAGTGAGACTGGAGATCACAGTGGTTTCATTGAAGGGTAAGAATATGATCATAACAAGCTTACTTGCACTATGCTAGTTAAAAAGTGATGGCAAAACAGTGTGACCGGAGGCTACTGTCATTTTCCTTTTTTGCCAGTCCTAAAACAATTTCATAGTGCATTTATTCCACATTATCATATATATATTTTTTAAAAGTGACACACATATAAAAAGTGCTTTTGTAGAGAAGCAAGCCCTTCGGCAACCCCCTAGGGAAGACTTCACTTTCAGACCTCCATAAATTATAATTCTCATTCCTTGAAAGACAATATAAAACTTGTCACCTTGTTTATCCAAGAGATTACAAGATCCTACTATGTAAGCACAATGTAAAGTCAGCAGAATCAACCAATTGACTGCCATATCAAATCTAGTAACTAGAACTTGAGCTTGGATGAGCAAAGCAAGTAGTAATAAGCCTATCCTCATCAAACTTTTCAGCAAATCAATTGTAGCTCCATTAATGTATCACAGAATTTTAATGCATTCCCATGCTCTATTAATAACTTAAGTGATAACTTTATGATTGTTATCATTAGCCCTTCTCAGATTATCCATCTACATTGTTCACATCCTTTAGCCCATATACAAAATGTTCACACCTTCTTTGCTTTCTTATAAAATAATTTCCATTCTGTATTTGCTTGCCCCAACTGGTGATTAATTTGCATAAGTCTAGATTTGCATATGTTTCCAAAAGTCAACATTATATTTTATCTCATCATTTTATTTTATCTCATATCTCTCGGGCACCTTTATACTATCATCATTTGTTAATCTGAGATACGTATCCTTTTTGTATTCCTTCACATCTCTTCCACATTTCACTTCACTCTTCTTAACTGTTGATCAGCATTTTGGCCTTTCGCCATCTTTTCTACTTGCAATATCAAAGTGTTTTCTTTCTGATCTAGAAGCTCTTTGTTTGATTATATCTCCACTAGCATTTGTCATTCTCTACTACTCTATATATGGCACAGCCTAATCTTCTTTGTTTCTTATGAACATCATACCTGTTTTGTCTTACTGCCTGTAACTAACATGGAATAGTCACTGTGCATTATGTGTACCCATTTCCTCATTTAGTATTTCTAATTAGATTAAATAGTTTCATTTTTTTATCTTTCTCTCTGTGTCCATTCCAGTGCACCTTTTGTTTTTATATTTATTTCACAGACCACTCAGACAATACTTACTGATAAGTCCATATCTTTTCCTTAATTCCTTACCTTCATTTCATATGCAGGCATTTAGCTACAGTTTCTTTCCAATTGTGTCTGCCATCTTCATTTATCTCATATAGTACCAGTCTCATTTTCAAGTAGAGTTTTGTATTATTGTTTTCCCAGACTCTCCTAACTTCTCCATTTCTTCTACTCTCCAGTATATTGTACAGTACTGAATGCAGCTGTGTAAGTTGAAAAATGTAGTGACCCCCATTTATCACCTCTTCTATCAACTAGCATACTTTGTGCTGTCCTATGGCCCTGTTATTGTTCAAAGTGCATGAATTGACATGCTGTATGTTTGTTAAACCTTTATAATTATATGAGATAGGTCACTTATCTAATGAGATAAAACACAATTGAAGATATTGTGTTCCTTATGGCATTAATTCTTATTATTCTCTTTTGTCAGATTTTTCTGCATTTTCTTATGGTGATCTGAATGTTTTTGCTTATTGTATCTCTAAATCTTGACCAAATTGTAGACCTATCAGTTTGGGTACTAAGTCATTCAAATAACTACTTAAAGAACTATTGTTTAACAAACTTTCTTAAAGATATATGCCTAAACACTGTTACTTAGGAATCAGCACAGATTCTGGGCAGGCTGCAGTATCATGGCAACCACCTGAGCTTTAACTGATGGCATACTGATGGAAATGGACAAAACTGATAGGAACTCCATTTATACAGCTAAAAAATGCCTTTAACTTTGTTGAACACCAGTTCCTCCACAATGCCCTACTAGCACATGCAATTTGCAACAAAGCTCCTCAACTGTTCTATAAATGTCTTTCCCACTAGACAATAGCTATGAAAATAAGTTCCTCCACCTCCTGGCTGTTAAACAACTAAGAACTATTTTGCATTTCTTTAACCTGGCCATAGACATTTCTGCCTGACTACATAGGCTCTACAGTGGCTGATTGTTATTTACTTACGTTAGAGTACAAGATGAAGACTGGTGCATACCCGCACTGTTCAACATCACTTCTCTCTGGCCACTCTGCTCCCCTACCCTACTCCTATTCCCACCAACCCCCAATTTCATTTAGTTTATTCGTAACCAAATTCATCACTTTATACCTTCACCAATCCACACCCTGTGATCTCAATTTTCTGCTGTTCCTCCTTGCCTCCCCCCTCCAATTTACACTCCTAATTCAACACCTCTCTCCACACTCTATCCCAGGCCATTTTTCTTAACTCTCTCCACTCTATCATCCATCCCACTCATTTCTGCTCTTCCGGCCCCTCATACTTCCAATATGCACATCTACTACTCCTTACTGACTAATACTCTCTGACTTCAGTTTGTCTACCTCACCTACAACCACACCTCTCTCCACATCTACCATGTCAACTGCATCCACTCTCCAACACTTCCTACATCCTCTTCTCACCCTCAACCTCACCCACTCTATTACATTAACCCACAAATATATAATAAATCTACCTGCCTGCTAGTACCCTTCAAAGACTTACAAACACACTACACTAATTCCTCATCATTCTGTTACCATAAACTAGTTAACAAGATAAGACATCTGTTGCTACACTCCACCACTAAAATTAAACTTTAGGCAGACATCTATCCCAACCCAGGTTCCATTAATATCCCCTCTCCCGGGACTAATTCAACCCCTCGACTCCCCTCTTCTGTCTCTCCTCTCACTCAGTCACACTCTCATCCTTACCCCCCTCTCCCAAAAACTTCCATCACTGGCCTACTATTCATCAACTTCAACCTACATAGCATGATAAATAAAACTATTGAATTTCAAGCTGCCTTATACACCTACTCCCCTGACATAGCAGTAATAACCAAAACCTGGTTAAAGCCCCACATCAAAGACAATGAAATCACTCCAAGTGCTTATAACATTATTAGGCTAGGCAGACTCAACAAAAGAGGTGGTGGGGTTGCTGTATTATTCAAAAACAAACTTAAAGTGGAACAGCTACAGTGCTCTCCCCAACCTACCCAACTCTGAAATTCTAACCACTCATCTTGAAATTAACTCTAACAAAATAAGAACTATAATAGTTACCTACCTCCCTCCAGGCAACAACCTATCAATAATAGAAAGTCTGCTTTCTTGGCTTCCACAAATTTCAACCAAGAAACTATTATTCTTGGTGATTTTAACCTTGATTGGATATCCTGCACAGCCACGCACCCATCCAACTTCTTCAATGTGTACATCTTCACCCAGACTATAAATTGTCCAACACGCATTGACAAACATACCAATAGACAATCCACATTAGACTGGATACTTACCAACAGCCCCATCCAATGTGATCATTCACCTACTTTCCTCTACCGAAAATGGGTAAATACACATAATAACATGCAATACAGATACAAAATTCTCCCCCACAAATTTCAACCTCCTACTCTAGCAATGTGATTGGACACAACTCAAAAATCTGCAGCTAGACCTAGCAGTACAATATTTTAACACTACCTTCCTTACAATACTCAATAATCTGGCTCCTTCTAAGACAGTACACTCAAAATCCAAGCCTCTACCCTGGTTAACCAAAGAAACCAAACACTTATTAAAACAGAGGGACAGAGCCTGGTCAGTGTCTCATACCACCAAACTTATATCAAACCTCACTACTTATAAACAATTGTGGAATCAAGCAAAAAAACAAATAAAAAAGGCAAGTAGATATACTTCCAATCCTGCCAACAAAAATACCTAAACAACACCCAAAGGTTCTGGCAAAACATTAGCCATCTCCTCAGCCCAGGTCAAACCCACACCCGAACTCCAGTTACCAATAACTCCACTGATCCCATCACTACCCAAATTAACTTAGACTTCATAAATTATATAATCACCCTCCTAAGCAACCAGTCAAATATACCTCCCACTCTTTCCTCTTCTAAGCTAGATTATCCTAACCCCATTTTCATTTACCACCATGCAAACAAGCTACATAAAAGCTCTCCTGTCTAAACTTAAACCCTGCTGTCTTGCTGCCAACCAGCTCTCCAACAAATTTCTAAAAATCACTGCTCCATCTATTGCTTACCCCATATCTGTTTTAATTAATCAATCTATTGCTGAGCACTACGTCCCATTCCTCTGGAAAATATCCCATATCATCCCACTCCACAAAAGTGGTCCCTCCAAAGACCTAGCCAACTACCATCCTATTGACATTCTGTCCCACCTAGTGAAAATCCTAGAAAAATGCATCCACAAACAACTCCTTAACCATTTTCTCACTAACAACCTATTATCCTGTACTCAACATGGCTTTAAACCTAAACACAGTACTAGTGCTGCACTAGTCTCTTTTACTAACACCATATATCACCTCCTAAATGAAGGCCAGGCAGTCTCCTCCATCTTTCTGGACATGTCCAAAGCCTCAACACCATCTACCATCACCTTCTACTTAACAAACTCTCAGCCTACGGCCTCAGCTCATCTTCCCTTACCTAGATCCAGAGCTATCTTACCAATCAGCAGCAAGCAACCAGAAGGGAAAACACTGTCTCCCCCTACTACCCATCTTTGTTGGAGTACCTTAAGTTTTTATTCTTGGCCCACTCCTTTTTTATCCTATTCACCAATGACCTCAGCTCATCTACTAACCAAGCCTCCATTGTCCAATATGCTGATGATGCTACCCTTATATGCTCTGCCCCCCACCCCCACCACTAGAACTCCAAGTAAAAATGCAATTTGCTTTTAAAGATATAGAGAAGTACCTATCTGAGCATGAACAAATTCTAAACCCAAAACACAAAATTAATAAAATTCAAATCTAGAAAGCCCAAACCATGCCAGCCCCCCCCCCCACAGCTATCCTCTCTTGTAATGTCACCAGAATAGAACCAACAACTCACACAAAACTTCTATGGGTCACTATTGATGAGAATCTAACTTTTGACAAATATGATGCCTCAGCTATCAAAAATGTTCACTTCAACCTTGGCACACTATATAGAGCCAGACCATATCTTACTTACAATGCCAGACTAGCCACGGCTTGGTCTTACCTACTTTTTATCCTACTCAATAGATCTCATATTCTCACTAGTCTCCAAAAAACTGGCCTAAATAATCTAAAATCCTGCTACAACAAGATTGCAAAGTTTGCCACTAATGTCCCCCACAGGACTCATCACTGTACTGTCCTCTCTCAGCTCAACTGGTTAGAACTCCCTAACCTTCTTGCTCTCAAACAAATCACCATGATCCACAAGCTACTTCCCCAATCCAACACCAGCCCTGCTCTACCTAATCTGGTCCAACCTAGTCAAAACCCCAGGCCTCTTAGATCCTCCAGCAAACTGATGCTAATGGTTTCCTTTTCCCAAAACTATCATGGAAACTGCCTCTGTTCTAATAAAATTTCTAAACTATGGAATAACCTTTCTCAAAATATAGCTAATAATCCACACAGCCATGACTTCAAACAACTACTCTGCAACTATCTGGCTAATTATTGGATTTGCTCCTGTCATCCTCCATGCTGACTTCTCTACCCTCCATCTCTTCACCTCTATCTGTTTCATTTGTCTTCACACTTCTACATCTTTTCTCTATCCCAATATCTTCACTTGTTCACACTGCCTTCTACTGTATAGCACCACTTGAAGTTCGCTGTTGTGATAATTGTATTCAGCTGGAAATTGTAATGTTCAAGCCAACATTACTTGAGAGCATGTTCTCAAGGAATACTTTTTATACAGTAATTACTATGATAGGTAATGCAAACTCAAGCCAATACAATCCTAGAAAATTATTTTATTTAACTTTAACTGTATAATATATATTTTAGTAATTCTGTTGTTTGTAGTTCAAACCTTTACATGAATTTGTGCTTATTTGCAACTAAGTGCATTGTTTTTTTTATATTTCTACTTGTCTCAAATATCAAATGTAAACGATGTACTGTTTTCTGGAGCTTTTCTCCCCAGGCCTCAACTGAAAATGGGCCACTAACCCAGTCGGACTATTTCCCGGTTAACAAATGTAATAATAAATAAATAAATAAATAAATCCAATCTCTCCTGCAATTGTTAAAAATGGTATGTTATTGCCATTTAGAATTCTCACACATTTTAAGGACAATGATACAAAATGCTTTACAGTTTGCTTGTCTCAAATTACTTCTCAGAGAAGAGAAGAATGAACACCATACAGAGTTAAGACAGAAGTTGCGTTTCTGCAAACAGTTTTAAATGGTTGTGTGATGACTCATTGCACTACATCTGAAATTAATGCATGTATAAACAACTCAGAAGTGTGTACACGACACGTCTTAATACCATAGATGATTTTGCACTTGCATTTATGCACAATGACTTTCATTCTCTAATGCAGAGCTGTTTCTGTAGCAAAGAAGGTTTTGAAGGTTCATTGGTGGAGATTTCAAATCCAGACTTTTGTAAAACTCTTTCATCTGTACTAACATATATTTTGTAGTGCTCTTTATTTTATAGATTTCTTTCTTTTTTTTTTAATGCCAGTATTTGCATGTGCAAGGCTTAATGCAAACATGAGAAACAGATAACCAATACATCAACTCCACCTGTGAATCACTTGTGTGTGTAGCACATCTGCTAAACACATTGATCTACACAACATATGCTATCTGTAGATCATGGTTCAAGTCCCACCTTTGTTGTTTAATGATAAAATGTAATAAACACTGCTCACAAGACTAAAACAAGTTAAGCTTTACTTGTCTGGTTTGCACGATGCTTACCATCATGAAAACCTGGACTAATGGCCCACACAAGAAACAGACAGAACTCCTGCAGAGAGGATGAAAACATTCTCAATTTCAAGAAGGATACATTGTTGTGTTTTTTGTTACTCTTTATCAAGTATGTTGGACACAGTGCAAACATGCTAAGCAGTGTTGCATGGCAGATAACAAAGGGAAGTTAATAATGAATAGGAAAATATGCAACTGTTATTTAACTATTCCTGTGGCAGCAGGTGTAACTGTAGGGCTGGAATACAGATGGTCATGGATTCTAGTACATGAAATTCCAAGTATTATTACAATTGCTCCAATTCACTTAATATTAAATATCACATAAAAAATGTAAACATAGTCATAAATAATAAGTATATATAGCAGTGGAGCTCATATGAATTATATTAATGACTGAGATTATACTGAGTATTATGTTTCTGTAATTATAATTGGGATATCTCACCTTGGATGGCCTTTAGATGTCAGTAAGACTCATACACACATGACTATATAAACCAGGACCTTGTCAGGTCACACACACACACACACACACACATATATATATATATATATATATATATATATATATATATATATATATAAGGCTAACCCCTTATATATAGTTCAAAAGTATGACTGAGACACACTTCTACTGTGGCAAGGGTGGAAAATCACCACTGTGAAAGAAAATGTTTTGTCTTTTTTTCATAGGTTTGAATCCCTCATTGTAAAAATTAATTTCCTCAGTGTATAAAGCCAGACCTAAAATGTGTCAGGTCATGAACTTTATGCCACCAGTATATGTCTGCAAAGTTAAATTGCCTAACAGTTACAGCAGCAAACAACCCTCAAACTAATGTCAAGTGTCAGATTAACCTTCCAATTTCCAAAACTGCTTTTCTCTCTCTCTCTCTGTTTGGCACTGTTGCTCTCTGCTTAACATTGCACAGATGTGGTTGACATCATTGCTCAGGTGTGTGCACTACCAGTAAATGTGATATCATGCACTGGTGGGAAATCATTCCTAGCTATTGCTTTTCTTCCTGATTGGACATGCTGGTGGTAGAAGGGAGGGTGCCCAATTTAGAGTGCAGAGGTGGGGTGCTAAGGAGTCCATAACCTTCACTGGACTCCTTGTAAAGTACCACAACTGAAGGCATTTGCAGTGGGGACTATACCATATCCTAGTACAAGTCTGAGGCTTGGTATAAACTGGCCAAGGCTTTCTCCAGTGCAACTGGCATTCCACACACTGGAGAAAAGTGTAAGCATCACTTTAATGACCTGAAAAGGTGCAAGAGTGATACACTCAACCAGTGGCTGGAAGAATTCAGAACTGCTGACATGCCAAATGTGTGTAATTTACTGATAAAGAGAAATTATAGTAGATATAAAGCTGCATGTATTCAAGACTGGTATGCATACTGCTCTTCTCTTTTTCTCTTCTCTTTATTCCACAATCAATGCAGAAATTATGGTGAATAGAGAGGCCCATGTTGAGCATCTAGAGAGGCTGAGGGAAGCAATGAGTGTGTATGCAGCACAACAGAAGTATTATTTTAGTTTTTAAATGTATTTCTTTTCCATACAGTTGTTGCAAAGTAAGCATGCATATCTTAACTGCAAAAGCAAGCTTGCATTCTTCAGTCTGTAGCACAAGCCAGCTGTAGAAGTCAGGTCTAAGACTGCAGTCAGGCATTGTGGATTCAAGTACCACAAGTAACAGATATAAATGAGTAAAATCCTTTAAACACATTACACAAATTTAATTATATGCAAGTGGTATAAATGCCCTGCTGTTAACTTAGTCTGTATAATTGAATCAAGCATAAGTGCAATATATTGTTTCCTGCCTTGTTTCCCGCCTTGTTTCCTGAATTTTCTGAACTAGAGTAGTCCAGATTTCAGGTTTTGCTGAATTTTGGGCTGTGGTACAAGTTCCTGTGTTGCTCATATCCTTACTTGGATAGGAGGAAGCATCTGTCTTTGCCACTGAGAGTGGGGAGCTTTGAGCAGCCTAGCTGTCCCTGGAGGAGTGGTCTCAGCCCAGCAACTAGTAGCTTATTGGCCATTTTGGGCTAATTCCTATCTCTTTCAAGCTCCCTGCCATAAAACCCGCATTTGCACGGTTTTGCACTTGCTTCAGACTCAGCACAGCTCCACGTGGTCCTGCAGAGTGTTACAAGCAGCAGAGAGATGAAAAGAGAGACTTTAAACAGATTAAGTATTTTTTTCTCTGCCTTTCTACTTGCGACTGCATATTCTCGCCGAAAAGCAAGTTTCTAGCTACTCTAAGATCTGAAAAAAATTGTTTTTGCATTTTTACTGTTCCTGCACTTCTTTAAATCATTTGTGTGTTGTTTAACTGTTGTAAGTTACACACTCAAGTGCACTAGCCTGTTTAAAGCATGTGCAGTGTTTTTTGTTAAGTTACTGTTGTTCTGTTGAAAAAAAGCAAACAAAAACAAAAAATATCCTTGTTTCCCATCTTTTCTGAAATAGAGTAGTCCAGATTGAAGGTTTTGCTGAATTCTGGGCTGTGGAATAAGATCCTGTGTTGCCCATATCCTTACTTGGATAGGAGCAAGCTTCTCTGTTCACCAGTGAGAGTGGGGAGCTTTGAGCAGCCTATCTGTCCCTGGAGGAGTGGTCTCAGCCCAGCAACTAGTAGCTTATTGTCCGTTTTGGTCTAATTCCTATCTCTTTCAAGCTCCCTGCATTAAAACCCGCATTTGCACGGTTTTGCACTTGCTTCAGACTCAGCACAGCTACTCTTGGTCCTGCAGAGTGTTACAAGCAGCAGAGAGATGAAAAGAAAGACTTTAAACAGATTAAGTATTTTTTCTCTGCCTTTCTACTTGTGACTGCATATTCTTGCTGAAAAGTGAGTTTCTAGCTACTCTAAGATCTGAAAAAGCTTGTTTTTGCATTTTTACTGTTCCTGCACTTCTTTAAATCATTTTTGTGTTGTTTAACTGTTGTAGACTACACACTAAAGTGCACTAGCCTGTTTAAAGCATTTACAGTGTTTTTTGTTAAGTTACTGTTGTTCTGTTGAAAAAAAGCAAAACAAAAAATATCCTTGTTTCCTGCCTTTTCTGAATTAGAGTAGTCCAGATTTCAGGTTTTGCTGAATTCTGGGCTGTAGTATAAGTTCCTGTGGTGCCCATGTCCTTACTTGGATAGGAGGAAGCTTCTCTGTTCACCAGTGAGAGTGGGGAGCTTTGAGCAGCCTCTCTGTCCCTGGAGGATTGGTCTCAGCCCAGCAACTATTATCTTATTGGCCGTTTTGGGCTAATTCTTATCTCTTTCAAGCTCCCTGCTTTAAAACCCGCATTTGCGTGGTTTAGCGCTTGTTTCAGACTCAGCACAGCTCCTCATGGTCCTGCAGAGAGTTACAAGCAGCAGAGAGATGAAAAGAGGGACTTTAAACAGATTAAGTATTTTTTCTCTGCCTTTCTACTTGCGACTGCATATTCTTGCCGAAAAGCAAGTTTCTAGCTACTCTATGATCTGAAAAAGCTTGTTTTTGCATATTTACTGTTCCTGCACTTCTTTAAATCGTTTTTGTGTTGTTTAACTGTTGTAGGCAACACATTCAAGTGTGCTAGCCTGTTTAAAGGCTTTACAGATTTTTTGTTAAGTTACTGTTGTTCTGTTGAAAATAAGCAAACCCCCCCCCCCCCCAAAAAAAAAATCCTTGTTTCTCGCCTTTTCTGAACTAGAGTAGTCCAGATTTCAGGCTTGCTGAATTCTGGGCTATGGTATAAGTTCCTGTGCTGTCCATGTCCTTACTTGGATAGGAGGAAGCTTCTCTATTCATCAGTGAGAGTGGGGAGCTTTGAGCAGCCTCTCTGTCCCTGGAGGACTGGTCTCAGCCCAGCAACTAGTAGCTTATTGGCCGTTTTGGGCTAATTCCTATCTCTTTCAAGCTCCCTGCTTTAAAACCCGCATTTGCGTGGTTTAGTGCTTGTTTCAACTCAGCACAGCTCCTCGTGGTCCTGCAGAGAGTTACAAGCAGCAGAGAGATGAAAAGAGAGACTTTAAACAGATTAAGTATTTTCTTCTCTGCCTTTCTACTTGTGACTGCATATTCTTGCCGAAAAGCAAGTTTCTAGCTACTCTACGGTCTGAAAAAGCTTTTTTTTTTTGCATTTTTACTGTTCCTGCACTTCTTTAAATCGTTTTTGTGTTGTTTAACTATTGTAGTCTACACACTCAAGTGTGCTAGCCTGTTTAAAGCATTTACAGTGTATTTTGTTAAGTTACTGTTGTTCTGTTGAAAAAAAGCAAAAAAAAAAAAAACCCCAAAAAATCCTTGTTTCTCACGTTTTCTGAACTAGAGTAGTCCAGATTTCTGGTTTTGCTGAATTCTGGGCTGTGGTATACGTTCCTGTGTTGCCCATATCCTTACTTGGATAGGAGGAAGCTTCTTTGTTCACCAGTGAGAGTGGAGAGCTTTGATCAGCCTATCTGTCCCTGGAGGAGTGGTCTCAGCCCAGCAACTAGTAGCTTATTGGCTGTTTTGGGCTAATTCCTATCTCATTCAAGCTCCCTGCCTTAAAACCTGCATTTGCATGGTTTTGCACTTGTTTCAGATTCAACACAGCTCCTCGTGGTCCTGCAGAGTGTTACAAGCAGCAGAGAGATGAAAAGAGGGACTTTAAACAGATTAAGTATTTTTTTCTCTGCCTTTCTACTTGCGACTGCATATTCTCACCGAAAAGTGAGTTTCTAGCTACTCTAAGATCTGAAAAAGCTTGTTTTGACATGTTTACTGTTCCTGCACTTCTTTAAATCGTTTTTGTGTTGTTTAACTGTTGTAGGCTACACACTCAAATGTGCTAGCCTGTTTAAAGCATTTACAGTGTTTTTTGTTAAGTTACTGTTGTTCTGTTGAAAAAAAGCAAAAAAAAAAAAAAAAAAAAAAAATCCTTGTTTCTCATCTTTTCTGAAATACAGTAGTCCATATTTCAGGTTTTGTTGAATTCTGGGCTGTGGTATAAGTTCCTGTGCTGCCCATATCCTTACTTGGATAGGAGAAAGCTTCTCTGTTCACCAGTGAGAGTGGGGAGCTTTGAGCAGCCTATCTGTCCCTGGAGGAGTGGTCTCAGCCCAGCAACTAGTAGCTAATTGGCCATTTTGGGCCAATTCCTGTCTCTTTTAAGCTCCCTGCCTTAAAACCCGCATTTGTGTGGTGTTGTGCTTGTTTCAGACTCAGCACAGCTCCTCATAGTCCTGCAGACTGTTACAAGCAGCAGAGAGATGAAAAGAGAGAATTTAAAAAGATTAAGTATTTTTTTCTCTGCCTTTCTACTTGTGACTGCATATTCTTGTCGAAAAGCGAGTTTTTAGCTACTCTAAAATCTGAAAAGCTTGTTTTTGCATTTTTCTGTTCCTGCACTTCTTTAAATCATTTTGTGTTGTTTAACTGTTGTAGGCTACACACTCAAGTGTGCTAGCCTGTTTAAAGCATTTACAGTGTTTTTTGTTAACTTACTGTCGTTTTGTTGAAAAAAAGCAAAAAAAAAAAAAAAAAAAAAAAATATATATATATATATAGATATATATATATATATATATATATATATCCTTGTTTCCCGTCTTTTCTGAATTAGAGTAGTCCAGATTTCAGGTTTTGCTGAATTCTGGGCTGTGGTATAAGTTCCTGTGTTGCCCATATTCTTACTTGGATAGGAGGAAGCTTCTCTGTTTACCAGTGAGAGTGGGGAGCTTTGGGCAGCCTATCTGTCCCTGGAGGAGTGGTCTCACCACAGCAACTAGTAGCTTATTGGTCGTTTTGGGCTAATTCCTATCTCTTTCAAGCTCCCTACTTTAAAACCCACATTTGCACAGTTTTGCACAATTTTGCGCACCACGCAGCATTGTGCAATGTGGTGCAGTGCCATTTAAGCTGTTTTAAACTATTCCCGGCTCCACAAAGTCTGCTCTTCAATTTTTCCCTTTGAACTAGTCTAACTTTCAAAGTAAGCACTCTGCGTCCCTTCTACAGCCCAGCACTTGCTCAAATTCCTCAGTAAGCACTAAAACACTATAGCACTACACCCCATTTTACTACCCAGAAGTACAAGGCTTCCTATTCGTCCATTCCGGACAATCAATAAATCAGTTTTTTTAACTATCCAGGCATGTCCAAAGTGCAGTTTCAGGTATACTTTCCCGTCCAGCTGGTGAATCTGGGAATCTTGAAGCAATGTTACAATTGCCTTATGTACACAGACAACCCTCTCCTCCTTCCAACAAACTCAAATGTATGTGAGAGATGCAACTATACAGCCAAACTGTAGGCCAAGCTCTCCCAAACCAAGACTGGCACAGTCAGTCAGGAGGAGAAGGAAACCACTCACACCACACAACCAGTCTCACATAGACCAATCGCATCAGCAAACATGACACATAAACTCACAAAAACATACTTGGAGGCTCTAAATAAAAACCTGCCAAAGCAGCAGAGACCTCCAAAGCAGACATCCAAGCAACCACTAACCCCCAACAACTTTCATGTATCACATACTTCACAAAGTCAGTGTGCCACACAGACGCCGCCCTTACGGCTAAATAACACACCTAATACACTAGTAATAGGAGACTCTATTGTCAGGCACACTGAAGTCCCACTCACCAGACTGAACAAGGAAAAGGTCACTGTAAGCTGCCTGTCGGGTGCCAGGATCCACCACATAACACAAGCACTCATGTCACTCCACAGCAGGTACAAATATGACTCTGTCATTGTCCATGATGTGAATGACCTGAGAAGTACCTCCCTGGACTACATGAAAAGAGACATAGAGGAGCTCTCTGATCATGTAGCCCTGGCCGGTATGACTCTGACCCTGAGTAGCATCTTGCCCTCACCAAGAATGATGCCACAGTATAAAGACAAAATGATCAATTTTAAAAATTGGCTAAGCTATTGGTGTCATTCAAAGGGGATCCGGTGTCTGTCAGTCTGGGATGACATGCTCAACAAGCCACTTTGCTTCGCCAGGTACGGCTTGCACCTGTCACCCTTAGGCTTTTGAATACTGGCTAAGGCTCTTGCCACCCCCCATAGTGCCTTTTTTAGGCAAGGCTCAAAAGACAAACCCACCTCCATAGACAATACCAGAAACAAAAAAACTAAGGGTAATGCTATTCGACGCCAGAAGTCTAAACCTCAAGATGCATGCACTCGAAGCACTCCTCAGTATGGAGAAAATTGATATCTGTGCAGTAACAGAAACCTGATTTAAGGCTCCAGAGAGCACCCCAGTACTACCAGGATTCAACTCATACCATACTTTTCGGCCCCAAAACTCAGACCAAAATACTAAAGGCGGGGGAGTATCCATCTTCATCAAGGATACCCACATCTCCTGGTTAGTGGCACTGCAAAAGGCATCGGAGACCCCCCATATCCAACTAACAGTGGGAAAAACTGCTTTTCAGTTTGTAGCCAGTTACAGATCACCCACCTTGTCTCAGGACCCCCACTCAGCATTCCTGAGAACATTGGAGAATATGAAGGTCTCACCAAACACCATGATATTGGGGATTTCAACTACCCAAACATTGACTGGGAAAACTACTCAAGTCCCAACTCTTTTGCCCAATGGTTCCTGGAGTTTTTAAATTCAAACTCCATGGAACAAATGGCCCCTACACCCACAAGAGGGGACAGCATATTGGACCTGTTCATCACCAACATGGGGGATCATTGTTCCACACCAGAGGTAAACCCCTCATTGGTAAGATCAGATCACAAACTAATCACAATGGACATCCACATCCTGACCCCACCCCCAGCCAAGGAAACCACTGTGAAAAATCTCTCAAAAGCAAACTTCACACTTCTGAAGACCAAGGTAGAAAGTTTCAAAGCCTCTGGGCAAATGTAAAATGCTATCCAAACCGCAGAATCCTTTACAAATGCACTCTACAAGCACCTACAGGAATGCATGGATCGTGCCATCCCAAGTAAAACCAAGACTCACTCCTCCAAAAACAGGAGACCAGTCTGGTGGACCCTGGCCATAAATAAGCTATACAACAGAAGGAGGAAACTATTACATGATAGGGCAAAATCCCAAAAAGGGAAGGCATCCCTGATCAGTATTAGCAAGAAACTTTGCTCCATCATAAAATCATCAAAGGCTAACTTAGAAAGAAAAATCGCCAAAGACTCTAAAGATATTCACAAGGTGTTCTTTAGCTACATCAAGAATCTGGGTGGCAACTCTCAGATCTGCTCTGAGCTGGTGCAAAATGGAACAAAATACACTGAACCCACTGACATTGCCAACCTCCTGGTGGACAGGTTCAGTGCAAACCCCCCTGTTCCCCCCCAAAAGGGCCTGTGTCTATCCCAGAAGAATGTAGTCCCCCAGATATCACAGACACAAAGGTGAAAGCAGCCCTTTCCAAAATAAAAAACACAGCATCAATGAGACCGGATGGTATCCTGGGCTGCATCTTACACGAGCTCCAAAAAGAACTAAACCCTCACATAAACTCACTGTTCCAACTCAGCCTTACCACAGGTTATGTACCCAAAGAACGGTGTACAGCAACAGTAATCCCACTCCACAAAGGTGGTGCCACTATGGATCCTGGGAACTATCGCCCCATAAGCCTGACTAGCCTGGTCTGCAAGGCTATGGAGTGCATCATCATGGATCTCATAAACAAAGACATTGGGAACCTCTAGACACTGGACCCTACCCAATTCGGCTTTGTTAAAGGCAGATCTTGCCTCCTAAATCTAGCTGACTTTTTTGAAATAGCTACCAAAGCCATAGATGAGGGAAAGGTAGTCCACACAGCCTACCTGGACCTTGCAAAGGCCTTCGACACAATACCCCACTCTGGCTTCATAAATAAGCTTATCAGCTTAAATATCAACCCATATGTCACAAGATGGGTTGCAAACTGGCTCAGGGATAGAACTCACATGGTCAGAGTTGCAGGGTCACAGTGCTCAGTCCTGGGACCCCTCTTATTTGGTATATACATCTCTGAGGTGCAGGCAAGCACAGGAGGACTGTGGCTGACCAAGTTCGCAGATGATTGCAAGCTGGGAGCCATATTCGACTCTCCGGCCGACACAAGCATCCTCCAGAAGGATCTTACAGAAATGGATACCTGGTGTCAGAACCATGGTCTCATGCTAAATGCCAAAAAAGTGCATAGTCATCCCCTTTGGGAAAACAAAGTACCCGCAAATTACCACATAGGAGGTAATCCACTAAGTATGGAAGAAGTAATTAGGGATCTGGGGACCCAAGTAGATAGTAACCTCTCCTTTGACAATCACATTGCCAAAGTGGTTAGAAAAACCTTCTATATAGCTCACCTAATCACAAAAGGGTTAACATCTAGATCAAGAGAGGTCATTGTGCCCCTCTACTCATCGCTCATCAGGCCCTTAATTGAGTACAATGCCCCATTTGGGATGTATCTTACCCGACACCTGCAACAGCTGGAGAGACCTCAAAAGTACCTCACCAAGAGGATTGTGGGCCTCAAACAGAAGCCCTATGCTACTCGACTAAAGAAACTCCAGTTCTACTCAGTTGCTTATCGCCTACTCAGAGGCAGTCTCTGCCTGACGTACAAGGCCATGTCTAACCTGGAATTGATGGACATGCTCCACCTCAAGAAAGCCAAATCCATTAGAGCTACACGCTCCATGGATCTAAACCTCAGCACAACAATAAATAGGACATGCTGGAGGGATAGATTAATATCCCAGTGGCTTCCCTCACTCTGGAATAGAATCCTGGTTCATGTTAGGCAGAGCACCTCACTGACCCTCTTCAAGAGAAATCTTGATGAGTGGATGGGAAATCATAAATTTACTCCTGGGATCACTTCTATGGCCCTGCTGGACAGAGGCTCAGGAATCTAGTCTAAAAGGGTGGCAAAAGCCAACACATTCTGGCTAGGCTTATAAATGCCCTAGGGCAGATAGCCTAGCACCTACCTATGAACCTATGAACCTATATGCACATTGCAAGGATTACTTTGAGCAATCCTTACTTATAGTGTGCAGTTGTTAAGAAGCATACTTAAATGCAACATTTTAGATAAAATACGTTCTTATTGTGATCATGCATTGTATGTCACATACAATGGTACTAATTTTATCTCTTTTCTTTTTTTCTCTCACCCCAACCCTTATCTCTCTTTTTTCTATGTGTCATCAAAATGTTTTCATGTCATCCATCTCTGAAAAATCACAACATTCTTTACAGCACAGGGAGGTAGGTCAACCCCAGTGAAACAACCTGCCCCCAATCTACCAGCTATGGCACCAACACCCAGCACATCTGGGACCCAACCTGGCAGTTCTACCTCTTTTGCCTCTTCACTACCTGTTCCCTTGGGTAGCACACTACCCCAGCAGCTGGTTTTGTAGTGCCCTCTGGGTGTACTGACAGAAGTGGTGATTTTATCACCCACCAGGAGATGCCAGGGTTGGTGCTTAGGGTTATGCAGAGCACCACTGGTGCACACGTACACTGGATGGAAAGGCTGCTGTCCCTTAGGGTCTGTAGGGGAAGAGATCAAGCACTCCAACTGCCTATGGAGGAAGGAACCTGTGATGACAGTCCTGCGAGTGAGGACTGGATTCTCACTTTCCCCATGTTTGACAGGCATGGTCATCTGTTGTTTCCTCCTTAACCCCAATCATGGTGTCCCCCAAACTTTTGTGTCCCTCACCAACCCTGTGTCTTGTTAGTCCTGTTTGTCTGGATCTGCTTCCTCACCTTCCATACTTACCTGACGCAGAAATACCTACATCCTTTACCCAATATTCCTCTTTTACTGAAGTAAACAAAAATGTGCACCTGTCCCACAAAAATATCATCCAATACATAGCTATCAACTTTGCACACACTTCTTTTTAACACACTTGATTCAGTCCAGTTGGCTATACAACATGACTGTGTCGTTGTCACCCCTCTTTGTTGAAGTGACAATCCAAATCCAGCTAATATTCTGTACTATATTTTCATGTTACACTGTTGAAGAAGATGATAGCTATGATTCTTTATTACCTGCCTCCTGCACATTCCTATATTGCTTTCCTTTGTTCTTCTCCCTACTTGCCCCCATTTCACCACTTTACTATCCAACCCATTTTAACACCTTTAATCTGGTCAAAATATAGAATCACACACAACACACATAAGTAAAAAAAAACAGCAGTGGTACAATTTCATCCATGCAATGCCACTTAAACAGGCTGTGCTAAGGTAGCACACAGTGCATGTAGAGTAAAGAATTATTTCATTGTACTATAAATACATATGTAAACCTATTACATGCACCTGGATTCAAACTCTATATCATTTGGACTCCAAAAGAAATGTGTCAATGCATTTACACTTGCTGCTACAGAGTCAGCTAAGCAGCAGGTATGTTTCATACACTCAGTACTCTGAACTCTCATAATCTTATCAATGAGGCGTATGTTTGCTTGGCACTTAATTATGCTCAAACAGGGAAAAAAGTAGAAATGTGCATCTAGCATGAGCAAACACTTTGCTTTCGATTGTGCAAACCAGCTGTTAGGGTGTATGCTATTGAAAGTTTACATTAACATGTATTACTATGTTTACTGTCCATTTAGTCTTCATGCCATAAAAGTATATTAAAAACACAAACTAAGGGAAGCCACTTTTTAAGGAAAGAACACATATTTATACTGCATCCCTCTGTTACCTCCACCCAGTGTACTTCAAACTTTATTTTATTTATTTATTTTACATTTGTTGACTGGGCTAGTCCAGCTGGATATATGTCCATTTTCAGTGGAGGCCCGGGGAGAAAAGCTCCACAAATTACAACAACATAAAAGGTCAAGACAAAGACAATAACAGTATAATTTGGTACATAAGTTTTAACAATTATAGTACAAGCCTAAGATTATATATTTTATATTTCAGTAGGAAAAAGGAAAAATGTATCTAAGAATATATGAATAAGACTAATACATTTGTATTAGAAATGGTGTAGTACAAATATTTATAACATATTACAAAATTAGATACACCTAGTAATTTATGATAAGAGATACTAAGGTCTCACAAAAACCTAAGAAAGAAAAACACTAGAGATCAATAGATAGAGTATAGAAGAACAGCAAACAAGGATGGATTTCTAGTGTTATTTAACACATAGGTTGTGATATCATATGAAGGTGTTTGATCATTCTACAGTATATACTTATTTACATGAGAAAAAATCCTAAGGAAGGTTAAGCTCACTAAAAATTAATGAGACAACACAAGATCATGATCATGGGAGGCTAGGAATTGTGGGAGTCTAGTTAATAGTTAGGTACTTAGTCTCGGTTAACACAGGGGCATAGCCAGTGTGATTTGAGGTAGGGTTTAAGCTTGCTTTTAAATAAGCTGACAGAGGATATTGAGGTTAGCTGGCTTGGGAGGATGTTCCAGGCTTTACCTACTGTATTGGAGAACAAGGTGTCACCAGCTAAGTTGTTGGATTTTGATATTTGTACAAGTAGGTTATTAGCTGAGCGTAAGGTCTTGAAGTTATTATAGGGGATGACTAGGGATGTAAGTATGGGTGCATTTTGAGGTAAATACAGGATCTTATGGGCTACTATTAATTGATTGAAAAGTATTAAATTTGGCAGCTCTAACCATCCTAACTGATTCAGATTGATACAGTGATGAGTTCTATAGGAGGACCCAGCTGCAAATCTGGCAATATTGTTGTAGGAGGATGTAAGTTTACTCAGATTACTTCTACATATTTTGGTATAGAAAAGGTAGAGATGAGGTGGGTACGAGCAATAGTAACCCTGGCTGTAGGCGTAAGAAAGGGTTTTATTCTATAGAGGGAACCTAGCTTCTTGTTTACTATTTTTATGGTGTTATTAATGTGAGGTTCAAAGGACAAGTTGTTATCTATTAGTACCCCGAGTAGTTTGGTGGTTGGTTCAGAAGATATTATAGTTTCATCATTTGAAGTAATAGTAAAGTTGAGTGGGGAGGTTCTGCGGGTGGGGGTAAATAGTAGCATTTTTGTATTTTTGGGGTTAAGGATAAGACGTCTTTGTAGGAGCCAGTTTTCAACTGTACTAAAGATCATTTGGGTTAGTGACTGAAGTTCTGATTGAGAAGCAGCAGCGCATATGAGTGTGGAGTCATCAGTGTATTGGATACAGTCAGCTTGAGGAATTACAGAATGAAGGTCATTTGTAAAGATGGAGAAGAGTAATGGGCCTAATATAGATCCTTGCTGGACCCCTACAGTGACTTGGGATGTGGGAAGATAAAGTATTTTCCCATAGTACAGCCTGTTGCCTGTTATGTAGGTATGATTGGAACCACTGTATAGTATGGTTGTCCAATGACAGGTTTTTTGAGTGTGTCTATAAGGAGGTAATGATTCACCATGTCAAATGCTTTGGACAGGTCAATAAAAACAGCTGAGGATAGAGTATCAATATAACGATTACTGTTAATATGGTTAGTGAAGGATAAGAGAGCAGAGGTGGTGCTATGAAATGGTCTAAAGCCATGTTGACAGGGTGCTAATAAATTGTGATCGAGTAGGTAGGTTAACAGTTTTATGTGTGTACATTTCTCCATTATTTTTGCCAAAGGAGATAGAATAGCTATGGGCCTATAATTGGACAACTCTTTGGAGTTACCGCCCTTATGCAGGGGAATTATGTGAGAGACTTTCCAGATTAGGGGAATAGATCCTTCAGAAATAGTTCTGTTAATGAGGATGGATATGGGGTAGGCTATGACATTGGCAGCTTTTTGCAGGTATTCTGCAGGTAATTTATTAGCAGAGAGAGTAGTGGGTTTAAGTTTCTGTATGAGGTTACAGATAAGTGAAGTGGGCACTGGCTGAAAATTGATGAGAATTATTGGTAAAGGTTGTGGCAGAACCTATATGCTAGGGGATAGCTGGTTGGCTAGGGATTGTATGGTTTCAGTGAAAAAAGTATTAAATGAGTCAGCTATTTGGATGGGATTGTTGTGATCAGAGCCAGAGGGAGAGGGAGTACTTGAGCATCCAGGGTGTAGGAGGTTATTGATACCTCGCCAGAATTTTTGGGGATTATTTTGGTTGGTTTGTTGTAGTTGGTAGTAGTAGTAGTTTCTTTTATCGGCTAATATGGCTTTTTTTGTTTCATTTCTTAGCTGTCTGAATTGCAGGTGGTCTGAGGAGCTTTTTGTTGAGCGCCATTTGGCCCATTGTTTATTTCTTTGGAGGATTTTTTGTTTGGTCGTTTTGGTGAGCCATGGTGCCGGTTTGGTTCTAATTCTAACTTTGTGTAATGGGGCATGGCTGTCTAAAATGGTTAGAAATTTAGAGTTAAAGTATTTCACGGCATTATCTATTGGGAGGTATTTCAGGGGTGACCAGTCACAGGTGACTAGTTCAGCTTGAAAGTGAGCAGGGTTAAAATTTTTGGTAGTGCGAATAGTTCTACAGATGGCAGAGTTTAGGATGACAGTTTTTGTTCTGATTAAATAGGTAAGCAAGTGATCACTTATGTCATCAGGGAGGGTGCCTGTTTTATAGTTTAGTTGGGGGGTATTAGTGAGTATCCAGTCAAGGGTACTAGTTTTGTTGTTAGTTTTATTGGTGCGGGTTGGGGATGTCATAGTTTGGGTAAAACCATATAAGTTGATATGAGTAGAAGGCTGCTCAGATATACAGGAGTTCCAGTTAATGTTAAAATCTCCAAGTATAATGGTTTCTTGGGGGTAGTTACTTGAGACCCAGCTGAGGATAGCCTCAAATGTGTTGATGTTATTGCCTGGGGGAAGATAGACACATGATAGATATATGGCTTTGCTTTTGTTAAGCTGAACCTTAGTTAGAAGAATTTCTGCATTGTTGCAAAGTGGAGGTTTGGAGTCTAACAAGGTAACTTGTAATCCATTCTTATAAAGTATGGCTACGCCTCCTTCTTTTTTAGTGTTACGGTCATGTCTTATGATATTATAGCCAGGTGGTAGAACTGCACTGTCTTGTATTGATGGATTAAGCCATGTTTCAGACAGACAGAGGATGTCAAAGGAATAAACATCAATAAGGGCATGCAGGTGAACTATTTTGTTATTGATGCTACGAATATTAAGATGAGCTATCAGGAGAGAGTTGGGGGGCCTGGTAAGTGTCTGTGTGATTGAATTTGTTGGTGTATCAGGCTGTGTAGCTGTGATAGTGGTAGGACCTGGGTTAGGGTGTATATCACCATCTAACAGGGAGTGGACCTGAACTTTTAGGATGAGTTGTAGAAGTTTAAAAATTAGGTTCTTATTTTTCTAGCTAGTGGGTTACATTGAGAGATGTGATGGAGTCTATGAAATATGGCTGCTGAGTACTTAGCTGAGCTGGGAGGTTGCTAACACTATGAGTGGAGCTGGGGGTAAGGACAGAGGTGTGTGTGATGTGGGTATGCAGTCCTAGGAATCTATGGTGTTTGTAGAGAGTAAGTAGATAGGGAATGATAAGTATAATTAGGAGTAGTAATAAAGGTAAGGGTTTACAGGATCCTTGAGCCATTTGTTTAGGTTAAGGTGGTTAAATGTAGGGATATTTGTGGATAGAGTGGTAGGGTAATGGATAAAGGTAAATGAGTGATGGTTCTTTAAGGGGAGGAGATAGGGGTAAAGTGAGAATATAATAGAGGTAATAGCACTTTAAGGGGAGGAGTTAGAGGTTGGTCCTAATGCATAGAGGTGTGGCAGTTAGAGTATAAGTTTAGGACCACTGGGGGCGGGTGAGATTTGGGGGCAGGGTAGGGGAGCGGAGTGAGCCCGCAGGGTGAACGGAGCGGGATGAGCCACAGAGGAGTTCACCCTAGGAAAACAATCAGAGGAGCAGTAAGCAAAGGTAAGTAAAGCAGCAGAGGGTAAGGTGACACAATGCCTTGTTAATAGAATATGCAGAGAGGGTTGGCAGTGAAGAATATTAGAAGAAAGAAAGAATAGAGTGGGAGTATTAGCTCTTCCAGAATATTAGAATCCAAGAGCCTGTAAGTTACTTAAAATTGGAGTCAGAATGGTGGTCTAAAGGAAACTATTGCCCTCTAGCGGACAAAAGCTGTATAGCAGAGGCAATATATACTGAGAAAAGAGTGCAGGGCAGTAAGTATGTTATAGAGGATTGAAGAGGAAGAACAGTAAAAAATACTTGTAGTCTAAGAAGGGAGAAGGGGTGACAGGTATGGGAGCAGATAGTAAAGGCTGCCGGCTGTCCTGGTTGGTGAAAGTAAACTTACAACCTAGGATATCTCACACTAATTGTCTTAAGACTTTGGTTTAAAGTACGTACTTTACTTATAATTAAATTCCCTTGGGGACTGTAGCAGAGGGGAGGAAAGGTTAAGTTCCTTAGTTAGGGGAAACCACAGTGTGTTGAGGAGAATAGTTGTTTTCAGCACGCAGGGCAAGTCCTCCTTAATACTGGGAAACCAGGTTGAGCAGTTTACTTATAATTAAATTCCCTTGGGGACTGTAGCAGAGGGGAGGAAAGGTTCAGTTCCTTAGTCAGGGGAAACCGTAGTGTGTTGAGGAGAATAGTTATTTTCAGCATGGCACAAGACTTCGTTTTCCAAGGCTCCAAGGTATTGAGTTCTCTAATCTATGTACTTGGTCTCTCAGTACTTGTTTACAAGTATATCATCTACACTACAGAAATAAATAAATGTTTTCTTATATACCCTGCCATCTTTATAATAATAATAGACATTCATATTTTCCAATACTTGTAAAGTGGACAACTGTTTGCATATAGTTTGTAAAGCTGTCTCTTAAAATATACCTGCTCACTGGAAACCCAGCAGCAAATACTACACATTGCACACTCATCAATCTGGTAACACGCCGGACTTTAACATATTGACAGTTGTACATGGCTAGCTATCCATTTCAGGCCTCCAAACATCTTCTCTCAAACATCCAGTGATGATGTCATCTGCAATAAATTGACCTGCAGCCTTGTAAAAGCCAAACTTCTGCCATTGTACTTGCATTAAGTATTGAGTTCTCTAATCTATGTACTTATTTAGGTAGCAGTTTTAATCTTAATGCAGTCAACTGGTGTCTGTGTGTTTGTCCAGTCAGGCAAACATAATTTTATATCCTACAGTCATCACTACAGTCCCATGGAGTGCCAATAGCTTGACAGTTGGTTGGACATGCCTACACATCCATTTCATGCAGGCCTCCCAACATCTTCTATCAAACATCTAGTGAAGATGTCATCCACTATAGATTGCCTTGGAGCCTTGGAAAATGAAGTCTTGTGCCATGCCACTTGCATTAAGTGCTGTGTTCTCTAACTTATGTATTTCATTAGATTTCCTTAGGTTCTAATCTCACTGCAGTCAATTGGTGTGTGTGTTTGTGCACTTGCTTGACATTAGAGAGAGCATTTTACACCAGCATATGGGATAATGCCATTGCCATCTTCCTTTCACTAGACATTGCTGATGTCATCACTTCTAAAGTGTTGTCTGACACTATCCAAGTCAGACTTGTGCTGTGATACTTGTGTTAAATATGACAGTTTCTAGTAAGTGTATTTAAATAGGTAGGGGTTCTGTCCTCACTGCAGTCTGCTGCTGTTTGTTTGTGCACTTGTTTAATGTTAGAAATGGCATTTTACACCAGCATGCACTATACTGCTATCACCATCTTCCTTTCACCAGACTCTGCTGATGTCATCAGCTATATAGTATTCTCTGACACTATAAAGGCCAGACTTGTGCTCTGGAACTTGTGTTAAGTATTGTGCTCTGTAAATAGGTAGTTTTAGAATGTTATGTGAGTCCACAGCTATGTCCAACACTCCTCCAAATACCTTATTGTAGCATACAATGATTGTATCATCCTGCAAAACATGCACTCTGACAGTATTCAAAACAAACTTGTGTTGTGGCAGTAACATTAGCTACTCTGTTTGCAGTCTAGCTTAACTATACATATACATGTTCTAATCTGAAAGCAAGCTACTTGCATGTCTATACATACAACTATCACTTATGAGACAATTATATACAGAGATGTGACTCCACGACCATGCTCTACAGTGCCCACAACATGTTCTCCTCAGATACAATGATGCTATCATACTCCATAAACTGCAATGTGACAGTGTTACAGTCAGCCATTTGTGGTGTTACCACTGTGACATTGCATGGAATTCATATTATATGCTTACACAAGTGAAATGTTCATATCAGACATGGTGTATAGTTATGTGTTTGGTTGCTGGTACATTATGGTCATTGTGTGATCTTTGGAATTGCTCTTCATTTCATTACCACTTGGGGTACCATTCATGTAGCCCCACGCATCCTCCTTTGTCCTCTGGTCATATGTCATCCTTCCTGCAGAGGAGTAAAGGATGTCCTTGTGTCAAACATGCATACACACATCATGAAGCAGAGTCCTTCCATGAACCAATGCAAGCCATCCCCAGACCACTGCATGTGTGATCACTAATTCTGTCATGGTGTGGTGCACATGTCGCATATGGACAATGGCAGAATATAATGCAATCCAGCAAATATACATATATGCACAATAATCTTACTATCTTCCATAGTATACATATTGGCATTTTCACTTTCATTGTATAATATGGCTAGGATTTCATGTGATGTCGGCCATCTGCCCAATAGTGTCCAATGACCCTATGATAACTTGACATATCAACATTGCTGTCATTGACATGTGGCATATTAAGGTTTGGATGTACAGTATGGGTAGTATAGGGTATTACAATCTGTGATGTGAGCTAATGTATTGATGGCCATTGCTGCTATTACATTATATGCTCCTTCTATAACAGCTGTAGTAATATGCCCCCTGAGAACTGTTGATATAGGTTCATAGATTCATAGGAGGTTACTAGGCTAGTGGTCCTACAGCCTTCACAAGCCTAGCCATGTTAATTTCAAGTATCCCCAATTGTCCTTATTAGATGGATGCAATTCACAGAGAGAGTCTATGGTCATAACCAACTACCCCTCTCCATGAGGGACATGGATGCCACCCCTGGATTGAATTTGCAGTCTCAAATCCATTTTTCTAGGTTACACTTGAATCGGGTCAGTGAGGATCTCTGTTTCACATGATTTGGAAGTTTATTACAGAAGAGTGGCAGTCTTTGGGAGATATATCTGTATCTCAAGCATGTTCTGTTAATGTAACAGGCTAAGTTAGGATCCCTAAAGTATCTGACTCTTGTGCCATTAGATTTGCAGATGTGCTAGCATTTGAATCAAGTCAGGGTCAGAGACTGCCCTGGAGGCCAGGCACCAGTCACCACTCAGAAGCGAATACAGCACAAAGTGCAGTGACAGGGCTTTCAGGTTATTCATGTATGTCATGGCATGGTTTGGAGGCCCTATATTTTCTTGTTGAGAAACACCTGTCATCTCTCCAGCTGCTGCAGGTGTCTGGTGAGGTAAATGCAATAGGAATCATTTTACTCTAGTAATGTTCTGCTGAGGGTTGAGTACAGTGGTGTTATTATATCTTCAGACCTGGATGTGATGCCCTTACTTATGAGATGATTGATGTGGAAGGCTTTCCTTACCATTGTGGAAACTTGGTGGTCAATTTTCAGATTGCTATCTACCTGTGTTCCCAGGTCTCACACCAATGGGTTGGAGCTTGGGGAGGAGTGTTCTCAATACTATAATTAGCAGGGAATTCAGCTTTGCCAAAGGCAATAATAATGGCACTTTTTTTGCATTTAGGTGTAGATCATGGCTTTGGCAAAAGTCATTCGTCTTTGTTAGCTCCTCCTGTCATATGTTAATACCATTGTTGGACTCAGTGATTTCACCCATTTCGCAAACATCCACAAATTTGTTAAGCCAAAGGCCATCTACAATAGCCTGGACTTCAAAATAAATAGATCCCAAGCTGTAAAGGCCCCAGCATAGATCCTCTTGGTACACCACTGGTAATGACTCTACTGGTAGAGGTTGCATCATCAACTTTGAGAGTATTTGTTCTGTTGGTGAGCCAATTAGCTATCCATCTAGTGATGTAAGGATTAATCCCCAGATAGGAGATTTTCTCAATGATACCTGAGTGGTGGATTGTGTCAAAAGCTTTGGTCGGGTCAAGATATGCGGTATGCACTGTTTTACCTTCATCCAGGTCTTTGGTGACTATCTCAAAGAAGTCTACTAGCTTTAATAAGCATGATCTACCCTTATCAAAACCAAATTGGTTTGGGTCTACAGTTTGAAGATCACCTATGTCCTTGTTGATAATGTCCATGATGATTCTTTTCATGGCCTTGCAAATGAGACTGGTTAGACTTATAGATCTATAGTTCCATGGGTCAGTTGATGGCACCCTTTGTGGAATGTAATTACTGAGGCTGTTTTCCACTCTGCTGGAACCAAGGCAGTTCTCAGGCTATGGCTAAATAGGATGCAAAAAGGGTCTGCTAGGTCTTGTTTTAGATTGCTTAGTAAGCAACCTGGGATATTATCTTGTACCACTGAGGCCGTGTTTTTTGCTTTGAAGAGTGCAGATACATCCTGATCTCTATAGATACTTGGCCAAGGACTGTTGGCAGGTATGCATCAGAGTATGGCCTCTGGGTCCAAGGGGTAAAGTTTGATCCAAATCTCTCAGCAAGCAAGTTTCCAATGTCCTCCAGTGCAAGTGCAGCTTCTTGTTAAATTCCTAGCATTAAGCAGCAGAACCTTGAGTTTGCTTCCAGTGGAGTTTTTGTGTCTGAATTTTTGTTGCTTTGACATTGACTGAAAAAGGCACTATGGGGATGCCAGGTGCCTTTGCCAGCATCTGACAGCCTATAGGACAGAGGTACAGACCATCTCTGGCAAATCAGTGTGGCCTGTCAACCATCTCATTCCAGGCTGAGAGATGCTGGATCCCCCTGGAATGTCATCAGAAGCTAAGCCAATCGTTGATGTTGATCATTTCTTTTTTATATTGTGGCATCATTCTGGGTGGCTGTACATTCTATATATACATTCACTGTGCAGTCCATACTGTATCATATTGATATGTGATTACTGTTCATGCTACAACTGTCTTCCTTGACATGCCACAAAAAATACATACACCAAGCAGAAAAGCACTAATTTATTTTACACAAGATAAAGCTTTCATGAAACACCCTTCATCAGTATTCAGGACTCATTTAACAAACTACTTAATATATCAAAATAAAGCACACCACATGACACAGCCACCAATAATAAAAAGCAAACAATTAACAAATAATTAATATCATATCCACTTTTAAAGTGATACCATATACTTAAAAATACATTTAAATACAAAGTCATAGAAAAATGTTTTTTTTTTCATAAAAACTAATAAATACTTCATTTATACTCCTTCTGCTTAGCAACTAATATTGGTTTTAATGTTACCATGTTATTAAGCCCAGGGTATTTATCTGCTTCTAATCTAATTATCCACCTGTATTCTGATATAGCTAATTTATTATTTATATTCCCTCCTCGTAAATTCCTATAGATCACCTCTGTTTACCCACATAATAACAGAGGATATTTTTACAGCAACTACAGTCAGAGCATAGAAGTGTGCCATACTTATTACTGGTACAGTATGGTACACTTCCATGCTATGACTGTAGTTGCTGCATAAATATCTGTGTTAAAACAGATTTTCAGCATCCTCTAACAAATGTGAAATATGAGATTAAATGTCAGGCATTATGCAATACCACTACCATAGTGTATTTAGCGACATGTACAGAATGTGAATGTTATTATGTGGGTAAATGTTCAAGGCGTTTAAAAGGATCATATTATTGAACACAAGTCAGACATTAGAAGATGTGTAGCTACGAATGGTTTAGCTAAGCACATCTTGGATAGGGGCTCAACACATGATTTTAAATTTAAGGTGTTAGAGGTGGTCTATAGGAAAGCTTTATCTTGTGTGAAATAAATTAGCGTTTTTCCACTTGGTGTATGTATTTTTTGTAACCTGTCAGCTAATATCTTGTGGATTTAACTTCAGTGAATTTGGCTGTTTCTTCATTGACATGCCCTCATCTGCTGTACATTACTATGTTTCACCTGTCCTTTTTCCCTGTGTTCATTCCTACAATTCATCTGTGTATACAAACATTTCCCCTGACTGTTTATAATGCAGACTATGTACCCTTAATGATCATTAAAACAACTTTTGTACAGTATACCTGAAACAAGTTTCCACAATACTCTGCACTGTATACACTGTTATATAATGTGTTGGAACTATATACATTGCTTTATTAATAATCCTGATAATCATTGTGGTATTTTGCCCAAACACGTCGACTTAGTTTGCCCATTGGCAAAAATGTTTACATGTCTGCTGCTGTCAGTGTTGCTTTACACTGTTTCCTGACCAGCAACACTGTTGATAGCCATGAAACTGCATTTTTTTTACATTTAAACACAGTGCACAACATGCATATGCAATTAGCACTGCTTCTCACTGCACAAACATGTAATCTCTGTGTAGGCTTTGCGCTAAGCCTACACAATGTTTATTGAATCCCTAAGAGTATCACATGCTTACACAGTCGTCTCAGTGTTGACTTAAAATAACAACCTGAAAATGGGGAGGGAACACAATGTAGCTCAATGGGTTTATATTAGTTCATCAAAAAGTAACTTCAGTGAACGGCCATTCATCGAACATAAATCAGCGAATGGCCGTTCATTGAATGTTCACAATAGTGAACGTTTTTCACAGGACAGTGAATTACTTGGCCAGTATACTGACTGCCACTTACCACAGTATATCAAACCTACCAAGATAAAGGCTGTACCCTCCACACTCCACTCCTTATATATACCTACTTCGAGATTCCACCACAGTGGGGAAAAGGGCAAATTTCCCAATGCTGGCCAAGTAACTCACTGCCCTGTGAAAAACATTCGCTGATGTGCACGTTCGATGAATGGCCATTCACTGATTTATGTTAGAAGAACAGCCATTCATGGAAGTTAGTTTTCAGTGAAGTAATATAGACCATAGCTCAACACCACTGTCTTGTGAATCACAACAGCACATTCTGGAATTGCCAGGAGAAGACATAGTCACAGCTAGTTCCAGAGACAATCATGGCTTTGGCTACCTTGCAGCATATGTGTAGTGACATTGTTCATGCTCACGCCACTTCCACAGAGGGTCAGGTAGAGACAGTTAGTGTACTGCAGGGTATGCATAAAGAATTTCATCAGTAGATGGAAATGGTGGATGCTGGTGACAATGCCAAGACGGTCTTCATTTGCATCATGGTGGCACCTGTGTGCCAGATATTAAGATCCATGGGCACTTCCATGATGCTGGGCTGCAACATTTATGATGCACCCCTGTGCATCACATGCTACTTGGCATTTCATGGAATGGTAGCCCTTCCTGTTCCAGTACAAATCTCCCTATGGTTCAGATGGGGCCCTAATGGAAAAATTGGTGAAATCTATTGCACAAAGTACCTCCAAAGGCATATCATTGTGTAGAAGACACTTATAGTTCTGGCTCAGTCCTAAGGTGACACATGCAGATTGATAAACTAATCCACATAGGGGAACTTCTGAAGTATCAGTGAGGCATAAGTCTGTGAAATACCCACCATGTCCCCAGTTTGTCCCTGTAAGGTCCCCATGGCAAGTATAGTGAGGGCTATACATACCCTTGTGTCTCTAGGTATAGAAAGACCACACATTCCCCCAATCCTCATCTGTGGGCCATTCACAATCACTAAAGCTCTTACAATATCCCTGTGCATTGTGAATAATTTAAGAATGTCTTGGTCAGCAAAGTTATAATGGGTTAATGTTTATTTATATCTGAGCCTTCTCACCTGGCAAGCACTGCTGGGCAGCTGCAGTTTTGAAGCTGCCAAGACAAGCAGATCAAAATATGAAAAAAAAAAACAGTCGGCTAGTTAAAGCAAGAATATTTGCCAATCACAAAGGAGATAAAAAAGGTGAACATCAATTTTTATAAGGTGTGTGAGCACAGTGCACACATGCATAAAAAAGTGACTATGAATTACAAAAAAGTGGGAAAGCATTTAGTTTTCATAACTTTGTCACAGAAATTTTAAGACAGACCTCATTTCAATCTCATTATAGTGTCATTTTCATAAGTTTTTTGTATGCGGACTTTCTCTGTGAATCTGTCAAAGCTGCACTTAGCCACAACTTGCGCAAATTCCTTCAATACAAAAGTGCAACGACAATAAATACCACCCTTAAACTATGTAGCACCCTGTAAGTAAAAGCGGGTTGGCTGTTTGGGTGGCATTAAGTTACGCACATCTAATCTTAAAGACCATGTGCAACTCATCTATTCTTTTCCCCTGATAATTAGTTATGTAGTTTGTTAGGGGAAATTAATATGTTGATGTAAAAAGTGGCAATAGCTTAAAACAATGACTGGATTAATAAATGAATGACCTAATTTTTATTCTCATACATTGAAATTGAGACAGGATGATGGCCTAGCCACCAGATAACTTTGTAAAATAATGAAAAGTGAATGTAGATGCTGCAATCATTTTCAACAGGATTCACATGATCTTTAAACTCACTGTCTTTTAACAGAAATGTTTCAGCACTGTGACCATTACATAAGAAGGAATACTACCACATCGTATTCCAATTCCTTATTTCTTATCCGCATCTGGCACATGAATCTTCATTAAGCATAACAATGTTTTGTGCTGAATGCATTTCTGTGTTCCCCTGATGTAATTGTCCAACTCACAAATAGCTAATGACTTAGTGGCCTCCTTTATACACTGCATAAAACGTAATGGAAGACATATTATTCATTCATCTGGAACAACTTCATCAAATTAATTTCACTGTATAATGATACAAATCCATGAACATAGTCTCATTTTATTGAGAAAATTAGGAACATAACTTATGTGCTGATACAGCACAAGTCAGAGCTTTAGAAACATGTGACACAATTAACTTTTTCGTGTACTCAATACCTTACTGTGGCTGGTATGACAGATATGTATTAAAACCATAAGCATCACACCACCTTAGAGAATTCTCATACTAACCATTTAAAGTAATCGCATCCTGTACCTGTGAAGTAGTCATTTGTATTTTTTCACATAATAAGTTTGCCAGCACAGAATAGTGGAAGACATGTAAACTCATGCAGTTTTACAACTAGTTTAGATGCAGATATATTCATTTTCCATTATCATACAAATCTCTAGCAGGTGTTGTAATTTCACATCACATCAACACGCAACATTACATCTCCATGTCTATGGAATTACTGTATAATTTATTTAAATCTGTTATTCAAAATTCAGAAGGTATATTGGTAAAAACTCATATACAGGCCTCATATGTAGCTTCACAATTTTCTTAGCAATTTTATGTAAGACTTCACACATTTGCAACTGTGTGTTTGAGTTTCATAACATTTTGCTGGATACAGAATAATTTAATTCTGAGATGTCATTATTTAAAGTTTCAGCTTCCTTATGCCTGCCATTTCAGTCATCAGAACTTTGATCTAATGAGACTATCTAACAGTACTGAAATATACAAATTTAGGGTGCAATGAATAAAATAGATTTCTTTAATCAGGAAGACTCATGTTGCTGAACTCACTGATGGATTACATATAAATGGAGGCAGAGGCTATTTTCAAAGTGGCAGTACTTTCTTCAGAATGTGTCTTTTCTAATGACAAAATTATGTATATATTCATTTTATGTAATGAAAGCAATTGTAAAAAAAAAGTATGTTTTTCACAAAGCAATTCAAAGCAGGCTAGTTGCTATTTGACAACTCAGATTATTGGAGAAGTTTGTGAGAATGAGGGCTTTCCAGTACCCTTCCAACCCAGAATCAGTATCTTACTAAACCTTATGGACTTCTTTGGGAAGATTATTAATGCAATGGTTGAGAGGAAAATGGTGCATACTGCTTACGTGGACCTGGCTAAGGCATTTGATATAATACCCCACTGAGTATAGATGAGTCACATAACGGGTCATAAACACCATCATAACTCACTGGATTGCCAGCTGGCTCACATACAGGGTCCAGGGAGTTAGGATTGGTGAGACCATCTTCATTAAGAGACCAGTCACCAGCAGGGTACCTCAGGGTTCTGTGCTGGGACCATTCCTTTTTGGCATCTAGTTTTTGGAGGTAAAGTCTAATGTCAAAGGCCTTTGACTGACCACGTTCATAGATGACTGCAAATTGGAAACCATTACAGACTCCCTCCATGACACAAACATCTTACAAAAGGATTTAACACAGACAAATGATGGGTGCCAAAGTCAGGGATTAAAACTCTTCTTCTTCTTTCAGCTTTTCCCGGTTAGGGGTCACCACAGTAGATCACCTGTCTGCTTATGATTGGCAGTGGAGTATTATGGTGTTGAATTGTCAGCCCAGCTCCCAACCTTGCACAGAAGACACACACATGCATGCACTCATGCCTAAGGCCAACTTAGAGTGTCCAGTCCAGCTACAGCATGTCTTTGGGATGTGGGAGGAAACCAGAGCACCCAGAAGAAACCCATGCGACCACAGGACATGCAGACTCTGCACAAAATGCACCCCAGCCTAGGATTGAACTGGAGAACCTCTTGCTGTGAGGCCCAGCTCCCAACCTTGCACAGAAGACACACACATGCATGCACTCATGCCTAAGGCCAATTTAGAGTGTCCAGTCCAGCTACAGCATGTCTTTGGGATGTGGGAGGAAACCAGAGCACCAGAGGAAACCCATGCGACCTCAGGACATGCAGACTCTGCACAAAATGCACCCCAGCCTAGGATTGAACTGGAGAACCTCTTGCTGTGAGGTGGCAATGCTAACCACTGTACCACCGCAGCCGCCCAGGGATTAAAACTCAATGCCAAGAAATACATCCTAGTACCTTTTCAGAAAATGGCCACCGAGACTAATTTCTCCATTGATAAGACAGCCCTAAGAGCTGATCTAGCAGTCAGGGATCTGGGAGCATATGTAGACAGTAATCTGGCCTTTGACAAACATACAGCCAAATTGTTAAGAAAATCATTCTATGTTGCTCAACTTATAAGTAAGGGCATGGCAGTCAGGTACAAGGATTTTATAGTCCCACTTTATTCAGCTTTTATCAGACCTATCATTGAGTACGAATGCCCACAAAAGGTTCCTTACCTGGAGAATCCAGGGTATAAATGCATTGTGCAATATGGGTCACCTTAAAGCCCTGTCTCAGTACTCATTAGTCTACAGGTTACTGAGAGGTGAGCTATGCCTTGTATACAAGGCATTCTCAAATTCAGGTCTGATGAAACTTTTGCAAAACAAACAGCGTCAGAATCTCTAAATCCAAGGGTCTCAATTTTGCAACATTAATAGGACATATTGTCGAGACAGACAAGTCTCAGAGGATCCCCATGCTCTGGAACAGGCTCTCCATCCATGTGAAGCAGAGTACATACTAATGCTATTTAAGTGTAACATTGACCAATGGATGGGAAAACAGAAATTCACCCCAGGTCAGGCCCCTATGTGTCTGATAGACAGAAGAAGACAGTAACTATGCTCAAACTTACACGCTCTCCCGGTAACCTTTAGAAACTTCTAAACTAACATACCCCCTCCTAATAAATGTCCATGATACATAGGGACACAATTAGGTAGGGTTGCACAGCTAGGCTTAAAAAGGCCCTAGTGGTCATTAGCCCAGTAATTACATATAAACCTATGAACCTATAGATACAAATAATGTAATGACATACATGTGAAGTATCAAAACTTTTAATGCCTGCATAGCACTAAAACAGTTTGAATCACAAAGACTCAAATAGATTTTGTGCTGAATCACAAAGATTAAAAAAAAAAAATCTTTTTTTTTTTTTTTTTGCAGGGGCAAGCCCTCCTGTACTTCACCCCCATGCTGATGATACATACTAGCTCAGAGATCATACTAAGTTGGAGAAATGGCAAATTCCCCAATCCCACTGTATAGTGATCTTGAACCGAAAAAAAGCCTGTATCTGCAATCGGCAGATTTTATTATTTATCATTTGTTTGCAGAAAAAGTCCAACTTGGAACAAATCAATTTTCAGCAGAGGCCCAAGGAGAAACACTCCAGGCACATGCCTTTGTAACATGGGAAGATACTGGAGCACCTGGATGAAACCCACACAAACACAGGGAGGACATGCAGTCTCTGCATAAAAGGCACCCCAGCCAATAATTAAACCAGAGAACCTCTTGCTGTGAGGCAACAATGGAAACTGCTGCACCACTGTGCTGGCAGCAATTTTATGTCAGCTGTGCCATTTTTTTTCATTTATAAAGCCACTGCTTCAATAGGTTGAGAAGAGCCAATGCACATGTATAAGTTTGTTTATTACTTGTGACCTTGGTGAATCCCATAACTTGATGAGATGATCAGGAAATGCCATCAATACTGGACATTTCTGTGTTTTCTTGTTTTTACATAGATACGAGTCTCCTAAAGGAGTTTTTTTTTTAGTTTTAAATAAAGCTATGACTAAATGAGTCAATGTCAGAAAGTCAGCAACGCTTGCTTTGTTTTTACTAAGGAGTCAAATCCCACAGCCCTATGCAGAATGATAGAAGCTCCCTGCACACGCTGAAGTTATATAACTAATTGGAAGATCACAGAATAACTGAGTCAATTAGAAATCTTTCTGATTCTGAGCTGGTCTTAGATAATATTTTATTTTAAAAAAAGGATGCAGCTGTGTGAGTAGCATTTGAAGGCATATAACTGGTAAAGAAACATAGTCCTTTCTTGTTAAAATAATTTAGTTGTTCTGCATTTCTTTAAGAAAGCAAATTATTTAAAACTTCATCTCTGCAGACCTTGGATGGGAGTTATAGATGCCTTATGGACTAAGCAAATTTGTGCTTCCCACCTTAGTTACCAAGGCTAAACAGGCTGCCAAAGATGTGTAGGGTGATACAGCAGCAACTCTTACTGAACAACTGCTCTAATGATGTGAAACAGTAACTGATCAGGTCACAATGCCTAATTTTAGGATGCACTGTGTTACCCAGCTGCACAAATTCCATAACTTAGCATACTGGTGTTTGCAAAGTGCTTTCGGGACTCACTCACCTGCACAGGTATCTTTACTTTTTCAGAAGTATTAAACTAAAATGTCCGGAGTTTTAAAATGCTGCAAAATAATGCAAGACGTCTTAATTCTGCTCCAGGGATGTAATCAGATATGCAGTTTTTGGATATCTGTGTATCTCATTAATTGCAATCTGCAGAATTTAGGCTTGCTGTGTATAGTACTTGCATGGATGACTTCTCTTTTGTCTGAATCCTGACCCTATAGTTTTTCATAATGAAGAACAGTTCAATGTGCTTAGTGATAGTAAGTAGGGGAACCCACCATTTCCCTGATATAGTTTTTTGTTATCTGTGTCAAGTAATTTTCTATATTTTTAGTAGCCAAAGTAAATCATTCAGTTGTGACAGGATAAAGGATCTTGTGATAAGGATAAAGCAAAGAATGAAACAAGCAGTGAGAATAAAATCAAGAAAAATAAGCTTTATCCATAATGTTGTGGATTTTCTTTTGTTAATCTTGGCCAAAACTGTGCTGCTTATATGCAAAAAAGAAATTGTTGAATGAACTTCAAGGAAACATTGTGGGGGTAAATGTATATTACTCAGTCTTCTGAAAGGGGAACAATTTACTTTAAACTCATGCAACTATTAGTAAGGTAAATCAAGCATCAAAGTGATAATAAATGTATTCAATGATACTAGCAAAGCAAAATCACTTCCAAGTAGTCCACAGCAGATGGATAAAACATTAATTTAATAGCAAGATAAAATACAGATAAGCACTTTTGCAGTAAGCTTCATCAGATCTAAAGATACATTTCTAAATTCATCATTATAAAACACAAAGACTATTCCAGATAGCCAATCAATTCAAAGTGCATCTAGTATAATTAATTGCCTTAGTAACTTAATAAGTCAGTCTTAAAGTTGCAAGCCAAATGAAAAACAATACAAAAATACATCCCGTGTAAAAAGAAACATTTTATATGTAAATATTAATGTTTAAAAATGTACATTTATAAATTTACAATTGAATTCAATTATTGACTCAATGGCAAAGAATAAATCTTGAAATGAGCTTTTCATACATGCGCCTTCTCATTGAGTACTTTTTGCCTATTGAGAAGGAATTAGCAGCTAACATTCAGCACCAGCAGGAAGAAGCATACATTAAATATCCAGCAGACTCGGTTGATGTAATACTGAGTGAGACTATTGATCAGGTGTGTGTACATGAATGTAAGCTTCTTACACAAAAAAAAGAAGAAGCTTTCACGAGATCTCAATGACTTTCCGTATAATTTTGTTTTCACCTGGCCTAAAATGCAAATGGGAAGAAGTTCCAACAATAGAACTGATACTGCTTTAAACCTGGTACAAGCCATTACTATAGCACTGAGAGCTCAGGGCTATCTGAACCACACCCCCTACCGATAATGACGCAGTTGCCTCCGGCTGTGGACACGTCTACCTTGAATAAAGAAGCAAACATGGCGGATCAATGTTCAGTATATCATACACCATCAGAAGGAGTATGTACTGAATCCGAAGCAATGGTTAGACCTAAAATTTCATCCACTTTATTAGTGAAAACAACAGGGAATATGCTCCCTCCACCTACTATGCCACTACTCTCCAATTTTCCCCTTCCTTTTCGACAGAACAGGAAACACTCCATCGAGGGGACAGATTACAGGCAAAGGAGTAAACGGAGGGTACAGGCACAAGAAGAAACCACACACACGCTCACCAGCATGTGGAAATAGGTGACTCAAACCTAATTTGGAACATTTCTACTGTTTTACTTTCTCCTTTAGAAGTCGAAGTGGTTAATAAAGGATTGTCTTTTATTCCTGCACAACCCGCAAGTATAGCAGATACAGTTATCTTACAGATTAGTACCTCGCAGGATGTGCAGTAGCAAATCCCACCCCGACACGCCCCCGGGCCGGGCTACGCAATATTAACATGAGTATCATCCTCATTACGCGATATGCGCTATATGTTTTAAATAAATAATTACTGTAAAGTGAAGCAAACAAATAGTAAACACATGCCATTCTATATTTACGAACCCTACAGTATTAAAGAAACAGTCTATGTTTACAAACTGCAAAGCGTTATTACCACTAAAATGAACCACTCTACACTACATTTCTGAAATAAAGCTGTCAGAACATTTCTGAAATATCTACGAACCCGACAGTATTAAAGTTTAAATAAATAATTACTGTAAAGTGAAGCAAACAAGTAGTAAACACATGCCATTCTATATTTACGAACCCTACAGTATTAAAGAAACAAGTCTATGTTTACAAACTGCCAAGCGTTGATATTACCGCTAAAATGAACCACTCTACACTACATTTCTGAAATAAAGCTGTCAGTACATTTCTGAAATAAAGCTACCGAACAAAAACAGTATTGTGTATAGTGTCGCACATATGCCTTGTAACACCTATAATGGCGATAATTACTGTAAGTCACAGTAAAAATTTTGCAGACCCTACCACAGGTGCACACACTAACGCAGTGGAGGGGATGTGGTCGCGTTGCAAAAAGCAGCTGAAGCAAATGAACGTGACACTAAGGCATATGGTGGACAGCCACCTGGATGAATTTGTTTGGCGTGAAAAGTATGGAAGACAAAGCGAAGACTTGTTTATGTGCCTCCTGGAACATATAACACAGTACCAGGAGGCGCACCAGGAAGAGCTGGGTGTCCGTAGTTATGGCCAATAAATGCTGCATATGTAGGTACTTTACTTGTGAATGCCATGCCCTTTGAAATCTATGTTTTTTTTTTTGGTAGATATTTTTTTGTCATTTTCCTGTGTTTTAAATGCCGCCTGCTTTACCTTTTGCTTTGTATGGGTCTAGCTGGTGCTTGAGTGCCCCATTTAGTTGCTAAGTTTACAATAGCGATGCAGAATCCTTAGTTGCGCCACAACATTCCTACAAACCGCTCTTGCGGCAAGTCAAGTCGCGGCACTAAATACTTTTGTGTTAAATTGAAAATAGCTTACTCGCTGTTACTGTTAAGATGCAGAATCCTTCTTTTGTGTAACAGAATTCACATTTGAAATAGCTGTCGCGGGCATTTCGATGCTGGCCTTGACAACTACACCTGTCAGTCAGAACTGCCAATCATGCCAGACACGCCCAAAGCTGCGCAGTACCGCCCGCGAGGTACTAATCTGTATGATAACTGCAGATACATTAACTGAACTGAGAATATTCACTAGAAATGTTTCTTTAAAATTATTGTATGGCAATTCTGAGTCTGATGAAGTTAGCTTTATATTTAGGAAACCAAGTAGTTTTACACTGCCTCAGCATCCTGCTTTGGACATGTTTGTTAAACTGTGTGAAAATGATATTTATTCCTTGTTGAATGATCCTAATAGACAAACTCAAAGATAGTATTGTCATCTGCCCGGCTGATAAGGGTAGATTGATAGTGGTAATGGACCGATCCTTCTATTTTAATAGTCTGTTAATGATGCTATCTGATGCTAATGTGTATAAAGTAATTGATTATGATGAAATAATGAGAATTCAGAATGAAATTATCTTTACATAGAGGGACTGTTTCATGACTAATTTACTAGATAAAGATTTATTTAGTTACTTTATTGTGGAACATCCTAGGATACTGACCTTGAATGGGCTGCCCAAGGTCCACAAAGATCCCTTGAAACTCCCATTCCGACCCATAGTGGCAGGAGTAGGGTGGGTGATGGAGCCGCTTTCAATATATCTTGACAAAAAATTGAGACCGGTGCTAGCAACTTGTAATTCTGTTCTGATAGACAGTAAACATTTTTTACAAGAGTTTTTAGTTTTGCCAGTCGAGAAAGTGATGGTAATTCAGGATATTTAGCTACCTTAGATGTGACGTCGCAGTTTACCTGTATACCAAACACTGAAGTAATAATGATGGTTAAACAGGTGCTTTTAAATAGAGGTGTATATGACATCAAACAGATAGAGTTTTTTATGTTTATTATTGGAAATGGTGCTTGAGTTCAATGTGTTTACATTTGATGACTTATACTATCTTTAGACCTTTGGCGTAGCTATGGGCAGTTTGTGTGCAAACAGCTACGCCAATTTGGTCATGGTGGCATGGGAGGAGGAGATTATGTATAAATTGGACTCATATATGAGTCATGTGTTGTTCTATCGTCATTTTGTCGATAGCCTCTTCATGTACTGGAATGGTACCATCAGTGAGTTGCATCAATATGTTGATCAGTTGAATTCAAGTACCAATTTCCCTAAGTTTTCATATGTATGTTCTGATAAGTTTATTGATTTTTTGGACATCAGAGTTTACATGAATGGAGATCACACCTTAAACACTCATTTATATAGGAAGAATTGTTACAGACCTACCTACATACACCAAAAGAGTATGCACCCATGTCATATATTTAGAAATACATTAAGGGGTCAAGGTCTATGCACTAGTCACCTACATAGTAGGAATTAAGATTTTGAAAAGGAACTTCAGACCATGAGGTCTTATTTTATTTCTAGGGGCTATAAAGCAAATGGGATTGATGGTATTCATGAAAGTGCTAGACTTTGTAGGACCACCATTGGGAAACCCTATTTTTCTTCATTGGCAGTGGGTGGCCACAGGGAAATTAACAATAATAGTAACAGCAATAATAATACTATCTTTTTTGGTTTAACATACTCGAGTGATGAAAGGAAAATTAGAAATATTATATACAGACACTGGCCAATATTGTGCACAGATTAAGATGTATGTAGGTTTGTTGGTGCTAGACCATTTTTGGCTATAAAAATAAAGTTACTGAAACAAATATTATGTTACCCTAAGACTACTAATCAATTAGGGAGAATTAAACCAGATTATGGGATGAGGAGATGTAACAGTTGCTCCTTTTTTACCCATATTGACAGATCTGGATATTTTATAGGGTCTATATTAGAACATCGAAGTCTCAAAACTTCGAATGTTCTAATATCGAACCCTACTCAGTGAAAGCTGAAAACATTAACATACAGAACAGTTAATTTTTTCCTAGGGAAAACATTTGCTGTTCCAAAACACATACACACAACACAAGCACACCAAACAAACAGCAATCCACACACATACACCTAAAATCTTACACCTAACCCTACACTAAACTATACACACACCACTAACCATCCACTTACCTTAACCCAAACTCTAACCCTAAGGTCCGTCACTATCGCACACTCACCTCACCTGTGCCCTAACCCTAACTCACCTACACTGCCCTAACCCTCACATCCACACAATAGCACACATACCGAACCCACACCCTAACCCTAACAAACCTAACCCGCATTCAATCGCACACATACCTGAACCCGACCCATAACTTTCCACCACAGCACTGAAAATACCAAAGCAACAGAAATGGACAACCAAATTCTTTCCCTAGGAAAAAATTTGGTTTTCTATTGCTTCGATATTTTCAGCTTTTGCTGAATAGGGTTCAATATTAGAACATTCAAAGTTTTGAAACTTCAGTGTTCTAATATAGACCAATTTTATACATCCTGTGGATGGCAAAAAGTTTTTACACTTACCAGATGCTGATTGTAACTCAAAAAACATAATATATTTAGTGCTGTGCAATGGATGTTGCTCATTTTATGTGGGCAAGACGAATAAACGCCTATGAGACCACATACGTGACCATCTTTATTGTGCATGTAGGGGTATGAGTTATAGTGGTATAGCAAAACACATGATAAGCACTGGGATGGAACACACTTTTAGGTTTTTGGTGTTAGAATTGATTTATGAGAACATCAATAAGGGGGACCTCATAAATAAAATATATCAGGCAGAGCTTAGGTGGATTGAATGACAGTATATCTATACAGCCGGCTCTAAGAGTCAGACCCTTGAAAAAGAAATAAAAAAATAAAAAATAAAAATTAACAATTGTAAATTTATAAATGTACATTTTTAAGCCTTAATATTTACATATAAGATGTTCCTTTTTATACAGGATGTATTTTTGTATTGTTCTCCATTTGGCTGCAACTTTAAGACTGATTTATTAATTTAACTATGGCAATTAATTATACTAGATGCACTTTGAATTGATTGTCTATCTGGAATAGTCATTGTGTTTTATAATCTTTAGATCTGATGAAGCTTACTGCAAAAGTGCTTATCTGTATTTTATCTTGCTATTAAATTAGTGTTTTATCCATCTGCTGTGGACTACTTGGAAGTGATTTTGGTTTGCTGTTATTCCTTTTTTGCATTCCAGTAGTTTACTTTCTTCAGTCATCGTTTTTGTACATATTTTTTGGTATTCAATGATACTGAAATTTGAATGTAAAAGTGCCAATTCAGGCTCAGAGCTTACCATAATCTGTTACAGATTTAGAGATGTACTGTCTAGGACATCAAGGACAAATATAACAGGCCAGGTTTGTGAGATATTTAACAACACAAAATATCAGAAAACAGACAGTAAAAAAGTCATTAGAGACACATTTGCTTTGGCAAATGAATGTAGCAATGCCATCTGGCACATTCTGCAGTTCCCTGAACAGGGGCCTCCATCTTATCAAGTAGGAAAAAATGGCTCGTCTGCTCTGAAACTTAGCAGGCTGCATGCTCAAGTGTTGAAAGCAGCTTGCTGCACTTAAAGCACGTCAGACTAAGTGCTTCAACTATGACCATAAATACAATATATGCATTCATTTTTGAAAACAGAAATGCATTTCCACACCATTGCACCTTCCAATTGTCCCCACCAAAAGATTATGACCAAAGCAATTGCCCCCTTCTCCCTACCATAATTACAGCTCTGGCAGGGCATAATGCTTAGTGAATAAATATAACAATGTCATATGCCTCAACTAGATGGAGTGCAGTTGAAGAGAATCTGGCAAAGTACATTCAACCCCCCCCAAAAAAAAAAAAATACCTGCTAATTTTTGCATTGCAAATGTAGAAACTCAGCACAAGAGAATACAAGGCAATAAATTGGTATTGTATAAAACGCAAAAGCTTGACAAAAAAAACAGCAGTTTTTTTTTGACTTAGGTGGAGATACTAAAAGCACAGACAATATAAAATAATCAGAAGGAGCAATAAAAAGATGAGGCTGACATGGTAAATGACATGTTAATCTCTGTCATATGACTACAGATGTCTGAAACAAAGACAAATAAAAGCAAACACAAGAATGATAAATCAATGCTTATAAATACTATAAAGGGATTGCAGTCTAAATTTGAGCTGCCAGAAAGAGGAATGTTTGGAAAAAATGAAAGAAAGAGAGATTGATACCAGCAACCTTATCAATAACAATACCCTGTCCTTAACTCCCACCCCTATACCTTACCTTAAAACAAACCTTTCTATAATACTACAGCTGCACAACACACTCAGTTATACTATACAAACAGCAGCACACACACCATTGCCTAGCCCTTACTCTAACATTCACACACAGACACACTCCCACTTTGAATATTAAAAATTACATTATATCCAAAATTTCAGCATTAAAATCCCAATTCTACCCTTGTATTATCCATGCACACTCAGATTTGTGTTTATTGACATTTCCAGCACTCAGTAATGAGTGCTCTTGATGATTTTTTTAAGGATGTCACTCTGTTGATTTGCTAAACAGACAACTTGACAGAATGGAGTATCTATATCTATATTTATATCTGTTTATATATCTGCATATACATCTTTAGGTGGGTCTACTTCTAATCATCGAAAGACCACATAACCAAAAGTGAATTTACCGAGATGATAACACCGAACTTTGAATACACCGAACATTTACACTACCAAATCTTTTAACAGGCAACATATGCACTTGGACAACATGGGGAAATCTGCCCTTTTCCCTACTGCAGTGTGATCCCAGAGTTGGTATATTTAGTTGAGGGGGTGTGGGGGGCTGCAGGGCATGGATGGCATAACACCCCCACACCAGGGTGGAGTTCACATACTAAGGTGTATTTCTACATTGAATGTTGGTCAAGTGCATACATTCCCTGTTAAAAAGTTCAGTGTCATGATCATTCAGTGTATTCACAGTTCAGTGTTATCATATCGGTAAATTCAGTTTCAAGGAAGTGGTCTTTTGATTATTAGAAGTATACCACTTTATGTATATTTGAGTGTCTCAGCCAGCTGGGACCACACAAAGAAGAAATAAAACTCACACAAAATGCTAGAGGCAGGCAGAAAAAAACAGCCAAACAGCTTTAGGTCTCATGGGCTCTCACTAATAGCTGTTGCAACCATTATATATTTATATGTTTAAATACATGCAGTATAATGTCCTCTCTTTATGGCTGTCTGGTGCCCCTGCAGCCTTTCAGTAACTCACAAAATGAGTCCAAAAACACCATGGCTAATATCCTGCTGCATATTTGGATGCTGTTGCCATCCAAATGGACTCCAACTTGGCCAAAGTACAAGCTGCATTACTGAAAGGATGTAACCCATACTAAACACACACACACACACACACACACACACACACACACACACACACACACACACACACACACACACACACACACACACAAAAAAAAAAAACAAGTAAGAGCATTCTTTGAATTTGCAGGTTGTGACTAGAAGTTTTTGCCTAATATTTCAATGATAACAGGACATTTAACTTATTTGATGAAATACAAAATGCCACTAAAAAGTAAAATGGACAATAGAAATTGATGCTACTTTAATGCATTTAAAAGATGTGTTATTATCAGAGGCTATGTTAACAGCTCCATTTTTTACTAAATCCCTTTTTGGAATGTATTCATGTTTCAGACGCTAGTCCTTCGGCATATATGCTAATGGTATAAACTGACTAGACAAACCGCTCATACTGATGAGGGAACTCATTTGTATCACTATGTGGTGAGCAGGCCAAGTCTGGCTAAAGTAATATACTTGTGTGTACTGCATTTACTACTGGGAGATAACTGCTGCATGGCTTTAGAAAATCTCTGTTTGTGTCTGCCTGATGTGCTGATTATGGTAATGTTGCTTATTAGCTTTATTATGCTGAGTGTCAAGAATCTCGATGGCAACACCCAGATCTGCTCTGAGTTACAGCGCAAAGGCAAGAAAATTACAGAACCAACTGATATTGCTAACATCCTGGCGGATAGGTTCAGTGCTACCTTTAACCCCTCTATAGGGCCCGTATCTACACAGGAAGAATGCAGAGTCGCTGTAATCACAACTACACAGGTAAAAGCTGCACTCTTTAAAGCCAAAAAACACAGCATGCATGGGACCGGACCACATCCCAGGCTGCGTTTTACACGAACTTCAGAACAAACTAGCTCCCCACTTAAGCACCATGTTCAATAATAGCCTTGCATCAGGCTTTGTGCTGACTTAATGGCATACAGCAACAGTTATCCCACTCCACAAAGGAGGAGCCACCACTGATCCTGAGAGCTATCGATCTATTAGCCTGACGAGCCTGGTCTGCAAGGCCATGGAATGTATCATCATAGAACTCCTAAACAAAGACATTGGTAACCTCCAAACTCTGGATCCCACCCAGTTCTGGTTTGTGAAAGGCAGATCATGCCTCCTGAATCTGATCGATTTCTTTGACGCAGTCACCAAAGCCATAGATGAGGTGGTTCACACAGCCTATCTTGACCTCGCCAAGGCTTTCGACACCATCCCCCATTCTGGAATTATAGCTAAACTCAATAAACTAGGTATAAATCCCTACGTCACAAGATGGGTTGCCAACTGGCTCACTGACAGAACACACACTGTAAAAGTTGCCGACTCCAAATCTGACCTCAAAGCAGTGACAAGTGGAGTACCACAGGGTTCTTTCCTGGGACCTCTCCTGTTTGGTATCTACTTCTCTGAAGTACAGGCTAACACAGAAGGCCTCTGGCTAATGAAGATGACTGCAGACTAGGAGCCATAGTCAAGTCCCCAAATGATGTGGACATCCTACAGAAGGGCCTCGCTGAGACAGATGCCTGGTGTCAGAGCCATGGCCTCAAGCTCAATGCCAAAAAGTGCAGTGTCATCCCCTTTGGTAAAAACTCTGTACCCATGAACTACCACATAGGCAGCAATCTACTTAACACCAAATATGTGATAAGAGATCTTGGGGCCCAGGTGGACAGTAGTCACTCCTTTGACAGTCACATTGCCACAGTAGTCAGGAAGTCCTCATCATAAAAGGGTTCTCATCCAGGAAAAAAGAGGTTATTGTTCTCCTCTACTCGACACTCATTAGACCCATTATAGAGTACAATGCCCCTTTTGGAATGTACCTCACAAGAAATCTTCAGCAGCTGGAAAGGCCACAGAAGTATCTCACAAACAGGATTACTGGCCTCAAATAAATGTCCTACACTGATCGCCTCAAAAAGCTACAGCTTTACTCCATAGCATATCATCTACTCCGAGGTGATCTCTGCCTAACATATAAAGCTATGTCAAACCCAAAGCTGTTGGACATGCTACACCTAAAGAAATCCCAATCCCTCTGAGCTGCATGCTCTAGGGACCTAAACCTTGTCACCACAATTAGCAGGACATGCTAGAGGGATAGATTCCTGTCCCAGAGACTTCCCATACACTGGAACAGGCTACCCATCTATTTCAAGCAAAGTTCTTCATTAGCACTCTTCAAGAAAAATCTTGATGAGTGGATGGGAAATAGGAAATACACCCCGGTGATCACTTCTGTGTCTCTGCTCGAAAGTGGCACAGGAAAATAACTTTCCTGGGTGGCGAAAGCCAGGGAACCTTGTTGGCTAGGCTTACATAGGTCCTTGGGCCGATATCCTAGTACCTTCCTATGAACCTATGAACCTATGAACCTATGAACCTGTGAATAAGATATTGCAATTGCTGGAACACTGGGAGCATTACCATGACTTTTTGTTAGTTTCATCCACAGTTGCAATGCCTTTTTGTGCAGTATAGTCTGAAGTTTACATGAGGCCTATTTGAATAATAGTGGCATAGCCAGATACCCCAGGTATATAGCTTACTGTAACCTTTGCGAATCATGCAGGAATGCAGTATGCAGTCAGACTGCCCAACAGCTCTGCACAGTTGATGACCCATTACCCCCGATTCATAAGCATAGTATAGAGTCCCACAAATTAGCTGTGAACTATGTGTGCACTTCAATACCACAGCTGTGCACAATTCAAAAAGCTAAACAGCACACCTGCCACAGAGGCACACAAAGTATCCCTGATAGTCTCATCCATTGGATTACTAGAGATGCTTGAATCCCAAGCATTCAAACACCACTGTCTCGAAGCCAGGGCCTTGATTCCCTTCTAACGTAAATAGTTTGCTGTTTGCACTCAAACTCAAATATGAATTTGGGTAAGCAGTTGTGAGGAGGAAGAAGTGGGATTTTAGGCTTTGATAGTGGGGGGGTTAGGATTAAGCAGTAGGAAGGGTTTTAGGTTTAGGGAGCAGGAAGGGTGTTTTAGGGTTAGGGAGCTGGAAGGGGGGTTAATATTGGAGTGTGGGAAGTAGGGATTAGGTTTATAGAGTGAGCAGAGAGTTTCAGGCTTGGGGAAAGATTGGGGAATGGTTGAGGCAGAGTGTTGGAATTTTAGGCTTAGGGAGCAATTGGAGAATTTAGGGTGGACAATTGGAGTTTTAGGTTTAGGGAACAATTGGAAATTTTAGGATTAGTGAGGAGGATTGGAGGTTTAAGATAAGAGAATAAGGACTTGGGTTGGGAATGGGCTGGGAGTTTTAGAATGACAGTTTAGGTTAGGATAGGGCTTTAGGGTTGTATAGAGTCATGTGTGGGAAGGGGTTCGCTTTATAATCCCAAAATCCTGAAATATTGAATTTCAGAATTTCTAGGTCATAAAGCTGAAACCTTACAATCCCGAAACCCCAGAAGCGCGAATTTTAAAATCACGAATCCTACACTGACCATACACCACACACATACACATACATACATCTTCCCCCCACACACAAACACACAAACCTACACTACATACAAGCAGCACCGCCACACACCTACATTACCCACACACACACACACGCACACGCGCACGAACACACACACACACACACACACACACACACACACACACACACACACACACACACACACACACATCACAGTCACAACACACACTGACACACACTAAAGCCCCTAAGCAAAATGGTTAAACATACTTACCTGAATTTCCACCTATCCATTCACACACCTCAACACCAGAAGCGCTACTTCAACATATATGAATTTCGGGATTTTGAAATTTGTGCTTCTGGGGTTTCTGTGTTCTGAGCTTTCAGCTTTATAATCTCGGGATTCTGAAATTCGATGTTTCAGAATTTCGGGATTATAAAGTGTTCCCATGGGAAAGGCTATGTACAAGGAGAGCTGACTAGTGGGACATTGAGCAAGTACTTTTTTGAACAAGTGGTAGAGAGCAGGTGTGTTATGATCTACTAGCACCTGACCTCCTGTAGCAATCCATAATACACTAACAAGCTGTTGGTGATGGACTCCTATCTCTGCCCTGTATGTTGAGCTACTTTGATTTTATATGTCTGATTTTGACAGAGAGAGCAGTGTTATATGTTTGGTGTAAATAGGGTTAGGTACATGTCATTATATGTGCTTAAAATAATATCTGTATTATACTTACTGTAGTCAAAGCATTCAGAGTTCTAGCATATGCTGTCTTCCATGATCATGGGCAGTAGTATTTCATAAAGAAAACAGCATCATTTCCCCATGGCTGCCCATTACCCTATATATGCCAGTGAACGGTTTCTACTAGATTGACTGCTTCCATTTTTGAGAACTTTGACATGGTACTGTGTGTTGGCAGTACAAGTGTAGTTGAAGCAGTGTGGTAGTGTGCATCATACTGCTCATTTGGAATTACTGTTGCTTCATTTTCGAAAATAACCTTTTCTGTCTGCATACTACACTAGTAAGGGCAATAAACTTACTCAACTTTGTTATGTTGAGTAACATATCACCAGTACCAGAACGGTTCTAGTACGAAACTCTGACCTCCTGAAGGGATGAAAAAAAAATCCCCAAAATACAGATGAATGAAAAAATACATTTTTATTGTTTTTCTGTGGTAGGAAGGAGCCCCCACCGCCACCATATTTATATATACTAAATCCATGGTTGCATCAACTCAAAGAAGGAAGACATTTTCCCAAAACAAGTGATTCATTGCCATTGCACATTTCAAAATCATAATGGAAATTATTCCCTATGGGGAAAAGCAACTGAGTTATGCCTTTCATCTTTTTTTTCTCTAAGTGTTACTGATGCTAGAGCAGTTTCACCTGGAACAGCTGTACAGAAGCCTACCACAACATTACGTGTGAGACCATGGCCTTTGGCTTCTTATGTCTGTAGTTGCATTCCCATAAATTCCTGTGCTTGATCTGCAGTGTAATTCATGGTTTCTATATTTGGGAATCACAGACTTTGCTATGGTGCCCTATTGTAGATCCGCAGTGTACCTGTAATCCTCTACATACACAGCTGCATAAGCTCTTGCAACTGTCTATACTGGGCCCTTTAAATCATCATGCAGGGCTGCGGTTTGCAGTCTGGATTATGCAGCAGCTTGGCTCATTTGAGCACAATGTTTATGAATAGGAACTATTCTATCTAAGTTAGTTTGTTAGTGCTGTATTTATGTCTACTTACAGTTTTTAGAAGGACATACATTATTGCATGGACACAGCCAGTGTACACATGTTATGTTAAGGTTTTGTGCATCTCATAAAAGTTTTCTCAGGTATTGAACAGCACACATATTTCTTTTATCATTTGCAACCCTTATACTGCTAGCATAACAAAAAACAAGTGGAATTTCTCAGCCATGTAGATTAGCATGGCTGCTCCTTGCACCTCTCAGTAGGCAGCAAGGCCAAAAGACTATGTTTATTGAAGTACTGGGGAGGTTACAGGTAGAGTACAGTCTGTGTAGATGAGTGTTTGCAAAGGACTATATGCATGAGTGCATGTATGAGTGTATGACTGTCAGTTCACAAGAAGAGTTAGTGAGGGGTTAGATTGTGTGTGTGTGTGTGTGTGTGTGTGTGTGTGTGTGTGTGTGTGTGTGTGTGTGTGTGTGTGTGTGTGTGTGTGTGTGTGTGTGTGTGTATATACAATGTGAATGTGTGTATGGTACAAGTAGTGAAGGTGGGTTGTTGCACCTACACACGCCGTGCATACCTCTCAACTGTACAGATTTCCGCAGAATGTCCTGATCTTTGCACCACATTTTTGGTCTGTTCCTCATTAAATTTATGATTTTCTGGATTTCTGTGAAAAAATCAATAAGATTTTAATTCACTAAATAATGAGTCGCTTGCATTTCGGACTTTGTATACTTTAGAAACTGCATGGTAAACAAAACCTTTTATTCTAGCAACTTTCTAAATTTATAAGATTAGTATTTAAAATTTATCCCTATTTTTGAGGCTTTGTCCCCCCATTATGTTTGGGTTTTTCCAGATTTTGTTGTACCAAGAGGTAGAGAGCTATGACACACACTGATATCTGAGCGAGCAACACGTACAACAATTAGGCAAAGGGGGACCCTCTGGACAGCAGCAACATTATTTTCATGACTGGGGGGGAACCACTGGATATCAGGGATACCTCTACAATGCCATCGCAGTTATTTATTGTAGGAAATGCTGTTCTGCACTTTATGTTAGGTAATGTGATTTAGAGACATGCAAATTTGCTCATAATGAATTCTTTCCTCAGCATGGCTAATTTGTCTTTGAATCAAAAACAATACATAGTGGGTACGTGGTCTTTTTACCATGAACCTCTATGAATATTAAGGAATTCCTGTGAATGAGCATGGATAATACCTTGGTTTTCTCATTTGTAATACCATGGAAATCCATAAGTCCAAATGAGGTGCTGAAGTGTGTGGATAAGAGATCATCTTATCAGACTATGCAGTGAGAAAATTATCTCACATCATGACATTATTGCAGAGTCTAAAATGACAACTGTGTTAATTAAACTATTCCTCAAGTCAGACTACAATCAGCTTGAGCTCTATTTTGAAATTATACTGATAAAAACTCTCAAGGCACAGTCATCTAAGAATGCAAAGAAGGCTTGTATCATTTCAGAAGGAGAAATGCTGTGGCATGTCACTCCACAGGCGATAAGGGTGTAAAAGCTTTTAAATATTTCATTGATGAAATCAAATTTTATAACAAAGTCAAGAAAGACAATAATAAAGCCTTACAGTAAATAAATGGGATACAGAATAACTGTACACTTCCCAAAGTAAAGAAAAGCATTAGTCTGAGAAGGTAAACTCTGTCCCTGGGATTCAGTAAACTCCATGAAGGTTTCGCATAGAGGCTACATGGAATGTTTTCACACAATATTGATCATCGTGCAGCAATGCTCCATGCATATTAATGATGTGTGGTGTGCTTAAGCAAGGTTTTGCAGATGCACCAGTGCTGCAGGCAATGAAACCCCTAATATGAATGGGGATCATACCTACCAACTTTTTAGTGCAAGAAATCTGGACAAAGACAAAAATAATGGGGGACAAAGGCCCAAAAATAGGGACAGATTTGCAATATTGTTCTTATAAATATAGAAAATAGCTAGAATAATCACAGTTGTTTTAGCATGCATTTTCCAAAGGATATGAAGTACAAAACTCAAATGTGTGTCATTATGTATTGAATTCAGTCTTCAGTGATTTTTCATAAAACCACAAATTTTACAAGGAACAGCCCAAAGATATGATGCAAACATCTGGACATTCTGCAAAGTTCTGCGCAGTTGGGAGGTATGATGTGGATCGCATTTCTATGTAAGGTTGCTGACCAAGAAAGTGAATTGTAGGACAGCATGTCAATTGCTTTTCCCTTACTTGAGTTTTCTTTATTAAAATTTGTTTTGGACACTGCCATAGATTGTTTTTCCTCATGTCAATAAATAGAAAAAAGGTGGAACTGCAACAAAAAACACTTGTAAATCCAAAGAAGGTAACTGTAACAAAAAACACTTGTAAATCCAAAGAAGGTTTTCCTCATTTCGACTATGTCTCCATTTTTGTTTTGAGGCTAGTATTTGCACAATGTGCCACTTTCACCTCACAGTAAGACGTTGTCCTGTTCGATTCTCAGCTAAAGCGTCTTCTGTGTGGAGACATGCGTGAATGGGCATACCTTCATTGAAGGTTGTACGTCAGGGCTGGCAACTCGGTATGTAAAAATCTGCTGCCAATCACTAGTGGACTGGAGTTCCGCTGTGGTGACCCCTAACCGGGAAAAGCCAAAAGATACAACATTTGCACAATGTGCCACTTAGCACAAACATGTTTGGCTTTGCTCATCTGGTTTGCGCAAAGTGCATCAGTGTACAAACTGGAAGAATGGACCACCCAGGTTGCAGACAGGACCCAGGCAGCCACAAACATAAACTGGATGCATTCAATTAATACTATTGCAATATCAATGAAAACTTAATAGTATTGTATATTTGGAAAGTGTGTTTTTGAACCCACAACCACTGACTACACTCTAATACTGAACTGTTGTTTTGGCCTACAGACTAATGCATGCATAATTTCCTGTTACAGTTAAGAGATGAATGCTCAATTTGATATGACTATATAATAAACCAATAAAGATGTCCTTATTTTTAATGCTCTAATAACGGTACTATTTAGATGTATACATACCACATGCTTCTTGTATCTGTGCCACTCTAGCAGCATGGGTGTGTGCCTTAAGTTCTCTGTCTGTAACAGCTGCTGAATAAACAAAACAAAACAGAATACCATTATGAATACCAGTCCTGACTAGATCCAGCTTTTAACTTTTACAAGTAGTCTCTGTAAGTGATACTTACACATCTGTGGGGTGCCCCCAGTCCCACATACCTCAAGCCAATATTCAAATGTATCCCTCTTCCTCATCTGGAGGTCTTGTAGTGATTCCTACATTGTTCACCAGTGCGGGGGATACTGGTTGTACTGGTCAAAGCCTGGGCAAGACTATTCCATGCCTCTGACTTGTAATCCAAGCCAAGATAGTCCCTGTACAAAAGCCTGGGCCTATGTTCATTTGCTAGGAGTCCAATAACACTTTGGACTTCTGGACACCGCATCTTTGAGCACAAAGTCTCAAAATCACTCCATGAATGCCTGCTATACCTATGACAGGTCAAGACCAATGTAAAATGATGTTTTCCTGCCATTTGCAGGCATAGCTCTTACTGAAAGTGTGCACTTTTTATTTTTGCAATATTTGAAAGTGTTGTGCATCACTTATCATCACGCAAACATGGTGTTTGAGGGTTTGCACTGTTGGGCAATGTGTTTGAATGATGACCAACAGTCTTAATTGAATACATCCAATTTATGTTTCTATCTGTGTGGGTCCTGTCTGCTACCTGGGTGGGCCATTCAACCAGTTTGTGCACTGTCACTTCATGCGCAAACCAGATGAGCATAGCCAAACAAGTTTGTGCTAAGTGGTGCATTGCGCGAACAGTGGCTTCAAATTAAAAAGAAAAACAATAAAAAATGAGAAAGAGTTGAAATGAGGAAAATTGACCTTTGACATAGACAGTAGAAAATGTTAGTAGACATGAAATATGTCTACATAGGTCTGGAGCTCAACTTTCACTCCAATGCACCTTCAGAGAACAAGATGGTTGCTTTATCCATCTTTGCCAAATAAACAGCTTTGCAGCAAAGAAATGAAGTAATTCCTCACATAACCAAGTGTAACTGAATGTGCACTAATATCAAGGCATAAACTGTTATTTCTACATTTATTATATTTAATGTATTTGGATGTAGTGCTGCAGTTAGTGATCACACAACCTATTATGATTATTCCTTGCAAATATACAGCTCTCTTACCTTTCTGTGTTTCTTGGTCATTCATCAGTTATCTGATGAGTGCTCAGAGACGTGCAGTGTGTAAGCCAGTCTATATCATTTACTTTAAAATGTGTGAGGATATTATTTGGCAATACTATGATATGCAGTTGTCATCAAATGAAAAGCAGGTTGGATGGCACAAACAAGCAAAGACTGCTCTTTTGGATGGGGGAAGCCAAGGTGAGCTCCTATTGTGACAAATGCAAAGGTAAACTGTTCTTTCATGGGGAGGGCCCAGGCTGAGCTACTGTTATGGTACAAACAAGAATATGTTGCTCTCATTACTCTCCTTGTTTTGCATCCTTTCTGTTTGATCCTATGAGGGTTGTGAAGACAGAGACTGCATCTCATTACTTTCTAACTTCTGTCTGTTATGATTTTGCATTACAAACTTATGGTGCTTAACTGACAGCATGCAGTGATCATCAGTACTTTGGATAGGCATGAATGTGTGAATCTTTGATGCCTGGGACCTACTACTTGCTAATGGACATATACAAGTCATAATACATACAAGTCAAATAACTCTCTGCTGTCACGTTACATTAATTTCTGCACAAATCTCCCACCTTTTACGTGCTTACTGTACCAAGTGATGAAAAACAGGGACATGCCATAATATTATTATAGAATACTGTACATGTTGAAGACTTTCCTTGCAAATGCTGCAGTTACCACAGTGTTAGTTCAGAGCTGACTGTGATACAAGCAGTACACAACCAATACACAGGGAGGTAAAGGCTATGGCTCTAAGTTGAGGCTAACAGAGGTTGCAGAGTTCCTGTATTGTGCCCCTTTCCACCCTGTAGAACTCTACAATGCCCATGTTGTATATGCTGTGATAAGTTAAATGTGGTCTGAAAACTCTCCTCTGTCTCTGCTTAGGCTTATTGGCAGCAGCAGCTTGCAGCACATACAAATGTAGTTAAGCAGATGCAGCTCCTAACATTCTGTCTGTGTAGACATTCTGTATCTGTACTCCACTACTTTTGAAATCCACAGGAAAAAACAGCATGAAGTCTACATGGTTGCATTATAACTTGCTGAATAGCTCCACCAAACTGGTTGATTAGAATGCAGTTCATCTGCTTATGCTGTAATTAGCATCTCTGTGACACAGGCTAAGACAGATGGAATCCATCAATAATCTACCCCATTATAAAAAGGCAAATGTGTAGCTAGCCAAACTGATGTTGAGGATACTTGCTACATGTTTGCAGGACTTCACAAAAGCAAATTTCTTCCAAAGATATCTTTACAGAGGAGTATTGAACTCCAGAAAGTGCACTCACATTTCGTTACCTTTGTATACATATGCTGGAATATATTAATAAATAATGTGAAGCAAACGCTTTTACACTTTTATCTGTATGCATTAATTAGAAGTGTACTGATAGCATGGCCATGTTTGTCAAGCCATTTCAGAGGTATACATGATTGCCAATACATGAAAGTAGAATGCTGTCTGATGAATATGTACAAATGTTTCAGGAGCAGGTCCTTTGAAAACACTTTTAGCATTTCAAACATGTTTTATTAACAAAATGGCTAATTTGCCTGTTCTTTTGTGGGTGGGGGGAGCAAGGAAGAGCTACTGTTATGTCACAGACTAGCATGGACTGTTTATTGGGTGGTGCACAGTTGAGTTACTGTTATGGCACAGACAAGGATATGTTGCTCTTGTTATTCTCCTTGTTTTGCATCCTGCCTGTTGTTAGTGTTTCACATCTGCAGAGCTTTATGTTTTTCCAGTGGGTACTACTGATGCCTACCTTTACTCTTTTATCTGGAAACAGTTATTTTGTAGTTATGTGATACTTATGTGCATTATCATTCTGTTGTCTTTTAGGATACAAACAATGTCAGTGAGGCAGAGACGCCCATTCTGTGTAGCTGAAAACAATATCATTCCTGATGATCTCCATCACCATGGGGTATTTCTGCTGGGAAGAGATTGGCCTAATATGCAACAAAGGCTACAATTATAACACCAAATTGTTGACAACATCAATTCTGTGGATAACCACAGCCAAACATCAGAACAGGTGCACCACAGGGCCACTGACATAATTACCACTGCACAGAGGTGAGCAGCTGCATTTGCCCAAGACCAAGGTGGAACCAGGAGAAGGACTGCTACAGAACCACCTCTTACCCCCAATGAAGAATTCCGGGGAATATCCTCCAACATGAAATCTCACAGCAGAGTGGACCACAGCATGTTCTTGATGTGGGTGCCACTCCTTCTGCGTCCCAAGAGGAGTTTCCAGGTAGGCTTTGTTACATGACCAGTTGAATACAGTTGCATAGCAAAACAATGGAAATAAAGGTTACCTCTTTGTCACTGTGTCACATGCCTCTTTTTTGGAGGAGAGGGATTGAAGATTGGCTTAGTTTGGAGCTGTCAGCCACATTCTTATTGAATGTACATTTAATGCAGATATAGAGGAGTACATGTATTACTCCCTGTCTTACTGTTAAATGTGATGATGTTGTCTTTACCTCTTTCTTAACTTATTTCAGGACTGTCAGGAATTCAGCAACATATGCCTCCTGCAGATGGTATGCCAAATAAATCTATGTCAGTACTGCAGATCAATTTAAAGAAATCTCACAATTTGTTATTTTAGGCCTGTTGTGTGTATTGCTGTACTGTCTGAAATAGTGGCAGCACTGTTACTTGTTTAGCATATAGTGCACCATAATAAAGCAGGTATTAGTGTATGCCTGTCTTTCTTCCTTTTTATCGCAGATGTTCATGACAGTGGGCCCTGTGCCACCTGTGCAGACACTGATGATGATCATAGTGGCAAAACTGAGGCACAGTCAGGGGATGCAAAGACTGAATCTTATACAGTGATTGACATCTAGCCACCCCCATTCATTTTCCCAGGACACAGCCAGTAGGCCTATGCCTACCTAGTCCACTGAGCCCACAAGATATTGGACAAGTGGAGGCTGAGGACATTGATAAGATAAGGGTGGCTACTGTGGCTTCAGTGCCTGTTGACTCTGGCCATAGCTAAAGTGTGGGCGAGGTTCCATACAGGAGGGTTGATAGGGGTGCTCAAAGGGGGCCTGTTGTCCCTCCTCCACCTGGTGCATGTGTCTCTTCCTGTGACAGTTACTGAATGTTTAGGACCATCATAGAGGCATAGGCATGTTCAGAAAGGTGCTCCAGACAAACACTTAGGATAGTAGATGTGGCACAGGCTGACATGTGTGACTGCCTCCACTGTATTGTCGATTCACTGGATTTGATGAATGATATGTTGAAATGAGGGGTGTCTGTGATGGACTGAGAGGTGTCTGTCATGGAACAAGCAGTGTCTGTGATGGAATGTCTGCTGGGAGGGAGGGGAACATCAGCCTTGTGTGCGTAGGTCACTTACATCTGCTGATAGCCAACATGGCCATGATCAATCATGCTTCTGTAGTGGCAGTACCTCCAATGGTCCATCTGTGAGTGGGCTATCCACACCCAGACATGGTCAGCCATGGGGTCCTGGTCCTGAGTGTTTCCCTGAAGGTAGCATGTCCAGCAGACATCAGTTACATTCAGGTAGCAGCACTGCATTTGACCTTGGGTGTGGAGGTGCCAGTGCAACTCCTGGCAGAGCCAGTTCTCATGGTCGGGGATGACAGCAATGAACTGTCAGTTCTGACATGCATGGCTCACACCTGTCCAACATACCAAAAAAGTAGAGCTAGCACTGAGCTTGGTTGTATTCATGCAGATGCTCACACACCACTTTCACATGGAGGACCCCTACAGACACACCCACAGCACTAACATGGTTCAGTCTGCCTGGTTCCCTTTGTTATCACACACACTCACTGATGTTTTGTTCAGCCAAGTCCTCCTTCTCCCACACAGCACCCTATGCAAGTGATGACATGTCCTATCCTCTTTTGGATTCAGGGATACAAAAGCTTTGTGTCTGATGCACAGGGTGCATAGCTACATTGGTGCTTAGTATATATGCATGCGTATTGTTGAACTGATAATTGTACCTGTCACTTAGATTTGCCTTGCCAGGCTATACACTGGATAGCAGCATCATGTCAGCACTTTCTAGTGTATTCTCTTTTAATGGTTGTGAAGTCAGGAACTGAAATGTGTCTCATTACTTTCTAACATTCTCTTTAATGATTTTCCAATATATACATACAGCACACATCATAAGTCATACCATCACATTCAGATCTCAGGACTTTATGACAGAATTGTAGTGACATTTCATCAGTAATGCAGTATAATGCTCTCTTTTGCATGAACCTCACAAGACACATGCAGCAACTGGATAGACCACAGGGCTTTCTCATCAAGATAACACAAGGCCTACTAACCATGCCATGATGTATGTGGATTAAAAGGCATGTAACTGTAATCTGCATGGTGTTGGATGTGATGACATCTGCCTGAGCTCCAGGCCAGTGTCTGATCATGCCCTGGTGGGATAACTGCATATGCAATATTCTGATATAGCTAATGACATTAGCATTGTCTGTCTGACCGTACGGTAATAACAGAGTCCCACATGCTGGTGTAAGTATGGTAATAACAGTGTCCCACATGTGGGTGCAAAATGCTCTCTGTAATATCAAGTAGCAGCTGACACACCACACACCAGTTGACTACTGTAAGAATAGATCCCTATCTAAGTACACAGATTACAGAACGTAGTACTTTATGCACATTCCACAGCACAAGTCTGACCTTTATATGGCTGCAGGTCAACTTATAGTGGATGACATCAGCTGTACATGTTGGAGAGAAGACGTTGGGAGGTCTATCTGAAATGGATATGTAGGCAGGTCTAAGTATCAAAATAAAAATGGATGTATAGGCAGGTGCAAGTATCAAAATAGTGGTAAGCCATGCCATTGGAGAAGTAACTGTAGGATAGCATGTCTATTCTGCTGAGTAGAGACACACACACCAAGATGACTGCAGTACAAACAGAACCCCTACCCCTCTAAGTGCACAGACTACAGAACACAATACTCTACACAAGCACCATGGTGCAAGACTGACTTTTATATGGCTGCAGGTCAATGGATATGTAGGCAGGTGAAAGTATCAAAATACTGTCAATTTATGGGATTGGGAGACTAACTGCATGAAACAGGCTTGCAATTCTGACAAAAATTAAAAAAGAAATTTTAACTGAAAGCGGACGGAAACAATACATTTTAACAAACAATAAAGATGATGAAACAGAACTTGCGACTTGTGCACTGCTTCCATGCACTTTTACAGTACACAGACCTACATGTTCACCTCTGTAAGTGTAACCTGAGACACACCCTGATGTCATCAGTCAGTGTTGCCATCCATTGAACATGTGCACTATGGAAGTGCCTACATGAAGTGAACATCCATACATGGTTACATTTTTTTAGGATTCAGCAATTCTAATGTGTTTTGACCTCATTTGCATATCCACCATGCTGACAGCCTTGAATCCAGATTGGGGGGGGGGGGCAAAGCTTCATTTATGTCATGGCACTTAAAAAGGAATTGTTGCTATTGTGAATCTAATTTTCTAGCATCCACCATGTTTAATAATGTTATAATGGGTGCATGGGGTTGCACGTTACAGACTGTTTTTTACAAATCTGTGGACTTTTACTTGGTCTTGTTTCCATGTAGACTTGTTTCCATGCCTATATATGGAAAACTTTTGAATACATGGGCAACACAAGCGAGTTGACACGGTTGCTTTTCAGACTGTTTAATTGCTCCACTGTGTTGGTTTGCTTCATTAGCATACAATTCAGCTACTTATGCTGTAATTTGCATGCCATAGAAATTGACATTTTTGTGTTTGCATGTGAGTGCACACCACTACATGGAGTTTACTGAATCTAAAGCACTTTGTGGTTTGTGCACATCACGCTGAGATGCTCAGATGGTCAAACATGACTGTGTAGGCTTTATAGAATACCCCTATTTTTATTTATTTATTTTTTTTTATTTATCTTTTGTTGACTGGATTAGTTCTAATAGGCCAGTTGCCTCTTTTCAGAGGACACTCTAGGTGGCATTAATACTACCAGGGAAAATCTGGACAGGGCTTCAGGGAACATCCATACTCTTTCATATTGTTGCTTTGGATCACAAACACTAGGAGGTGCTAGAGGGCTGCTGCTGATTTGGTTGAGAAATTCAAGATAGCAGATGCCATGAAAGCCAGAGCAATCTGTGTTTTAGAGCAAGCAGATCAAGTGGTGACAAACTACTGCAACTGAGGAAATTAATGAAACAGAGTAAGAAGGAGGTGGATTACCAATACAGGATTTACTGAACTTTATGTAGCAAAGTAAACCAGAAAGTGGAGCTGAAGCAAGCTGGAGACAGTTTCAACAGGAAAGCAATGGATTTTGTAAATAAAGGAGTAGAAAGTACTTGTGTGTATTTATCTAGTAGACTAACTAGTTTTAAAGACACTCATCAACAGCAGGGTATAACAACATCTTATGTTGATGCTGTAAGTACAGGAAGTCAAGCAGCTATGGTGACAGAAAGAAGTATGCAGCAACAGGCTCTAATGAGCAGCTCAAACTATGAAGCCTACAGTATGAGTTAAAACAATGACTTACTTTTCTTTAAATAGATATGATAGTTGGGCAGTGTCATTTTGCTTCTCAGATTTAGTATAAAATACTTAACAGCTTTAATACATGTAGGCACAAATGACTTATGTGAAGTGACCCTTGAAACATTTGCTTTATAAAAATTAGTGTCTGAGGTAGGAAAAAATGATAGACTGCATCAAGGAAAGATCATGTTCTTTTGAATTTTGGACTGCAGCTTTGAAAGAAATGCATGTACAGTTCAAATCTGCTGATAATGACATTGTTAAAATTAATTCCTTTTTGTAAGTTTATAAAGAAGAGCATGATATAAAAAGTGATTTATGAAAGAAAGGTGCGGAATAGGGGGTGAGAACATATAATGACTTTAGAAGAAATGGAGTAAAATATTGGGAAAAAAGATATTGTTATTGAGGAAGAGAACAGGTATGAATTACTAGGAAGTAAGGAAGGAGAGGAGAGGGATTCTGATACAGTAGAAGGCCAAGAATAAAATAATGAAAATTCAATAAGAGAAGAAAAAATACAAGTGGGGAAAAAGGAAGAAAACAAAGTAACGGAGTAACACAGAGGTACTAGGTGTTAATGTGAATAGTATTAGAAATTATATTGGGGCTAGTGGTAACTGGATGTGTACGAATGGAAAAACAGACATGCTACATGTTTATTGGATGCACAGTGTCTTAAAAGAGAGATAAGGCATATAACTGAGGCCTTCTGGGAAAACAAGATTATATGGTCTGTACAAAATGAAGATCGTTCAGTTATCTGGATTGTGATAAGAAATTAAGAAATTTAAATATTATATGTTTCAGTGTTATTACAGATAGAATGGTGATATATGATACGTGAAAAGGAGAATGATGTCAAAGACTAACTGCAACTTATGAATACACAAATAGCACAGGAAAATATATTTACGATCTTAAAAATATGTTTTTAGTAATATGTTTATTATGATAAGAGAATTTAATTGTAATTTAAGGAAGGAGAAGGGGGTATGTAACACAAGATATAAAAAGTACTGAAGGAAGTTATAAAATATGGAGGACTACAATTAGGAAAAAGGAGAGCAGACAATGAAAGAAGCATATTAAAAACAGAGATACATTATGTAATATGTTCTAATGGAATGGAAAAATAGAAGAAGGTGTGGACATTGCTGAGTTTTCAAATTTCAGATTACAGAGCTGCATAGGTAAGAATAATTGAGAGTAAAGAGACAATAAAAGAAGGAAAAGGAATAAAATGTAAACTTATAGCTGTAGTGTAAGAAATTATGGGTAGACATTTTATGAAAATTGGTCTTCTTCATAGGGGTAGTCTCTAATGAAAAGTATAAGAACTTTTTAATGGTAAAATAAATCAACATAGAAATAAAAAGAATATAGAGAAGTAGTTGAACAGCTTCAAGTAGAAATTAAAAAGATTTACAAGGCTCCCCCTTGGCAGGACGTCATGCATATTAATCATGGCATGCTGCCAAGAGAGAGTCATGGAACATGGTTATTGAATCAGTGTAGGGAGTGTGGTGCTAACTGTGTCCACAGATGAGTAACACACTCCCTGCACTGTCCAATTGTATTATATCTATGTAATTTAATTTTTTTTGTAATTTTTTTAAAAAGCATGTTTGCGCAGTGCGGAGCACAGCAATGCTAAGCAGTGCCGAGACACCTGCCAGACATCTAGAAATAGAAACCGGATGTATTTAATTATTTATGTAAAGGTCAAGTTTAAAAGTAGCTGAGCGGGTTTGTGAGGCACTGCGTGTTGCTCAGCAGTGCTTAAAGGTAGCTGAGTGGTATATTTAAGGGTACAGACGAACTCCCCAATAGCCATGTAGCTAAATGGGTAGAGTTGCAGCAGTAGGTGCAGGGTTTGAATACATGAAAGTGCAAGTAAGTGTTTATTTTTGAAATACAAATGATGCAAATTATTTTGAAATTATGGCCTGTTGCACTTAGTTAAGCTCTGCTAAGACCTGCTAAGCACTACATAAACAAAATAATGGCTGAAAATATTTATGCACTGTCTGAGCTGAGCTGGTTTGTGAGGTGCTAAGCTATGTGCCACATTTTTATATGTGGCCCAATGGCATTTAAGGGTGGGAAAACAGGCTATATTAAACTCACTAGGTGGGAATACAGCATAATCTGTTAGAGTTCTACCTGACTATGGCTACCATTGGAGAGGTAAACTTATATTTATTATGTTTGATTGAGCCAATCGATTTCGCAATAGGGGGTATAAAGTGGGCAATATTGCCATGGCTAGTAATTGGGCATCTACACAGGCTAGGCAATATCTCCTATAATACAAAAATAAGGATAAGACATCAGAAGATCAAGATGTTTTGAGAATGGTTTCCACATATGGACACAATACTAAATATTTCATGAACATTATCCAGAAGCATTGGAACATTTTGTTGTCAGACCTAAAATCAGCATCTAAGGTAAATCAGAGATGCTTTTTTTCCTTGAGATGGGGAAAAAATTTAGGCTCACTTTTGAGCCATTATAAACATACTTCCCTGGTCCCAGTTGGACGTACACAACACACATTAATGGGTGATAAATTATGTGTACTTATCCATGTGCTCATTGCACACACTGTGCTAGAGCTTTCAAAATCAAGGAATTTACTAGTCTCAATATTGATAAAGGTTTTGACATAAGGTTTCTGGCCAATTGTGGTTTGGATTGGGTGGTATATCTGGCCTCTTGCCCTTGTTCAGCCTTTTATGTGGGTCAGACGTCTGGACCATTATGCATCAGGATTTCAGAACATATGAGTGACATAAGGTAAACTTTCGAGTGCACTTTACAAACACACACTTTACACACACACACCCCTCTGCCTCTTTTTATTTTACAGTTATTGACAAAGTTACAGGGGATAGGTCCCTCAAAAGTGGTTGGCACATCATTTTAAATAATAAAGAAAGAAAATGGATAATGAAATTGGGTGGTCTTTTTGGCCCTGGTTTGAATGAACATCTTTAAATACATCCTTAATAGGAATCCATTAAGTATTAATGATTTGATTGGTATGCCTTTAATATGCTATATATACTGCTACTCTGATGTGATCTCTTTTTTCATTTTGGTTTATGCACTGAAGAAGGCTAACACAGCTGAAACTCATTTGCTTGTATTTTGTAGAGCACTTTTCTGCTTTACTTGGGGTGTTTGACACTCCTAGTTGCTTGGACATGTTTATTTAATACATTTATATATTTTTTGGCAACTTCCTTGATGCTGGCCCTATTTCATACATTAAGACTAAAACATTAACTATAATAAAGTATATTCAATAAAGTTTGTAGTGCAATAACTGTGGAATTACAACTGTATTGCAACACCTGCATAATAACAACTGTTTTGCAATAAAAAATCAAAATTGTATCATTAACTGCATGACATATCTCTAATAAAGTCTGTTGTACAATAAGTGTAGATTCAGAGATGTTTTGTAAGAAATGAGTTATGACAACTGTTCTGCAACAACATATGAACCAATACCTATAACACCAAGGTAAATTGTGTACATCAGGATTGCCTTGCTTTCACCATTGTGTTTCAGCTATATGCATGCAGGCTGTGAGGTATGTTGCTGCAAGTCAATTATAATAGTGCAATCGTTGTAGACTGCAAATAATAACCAAAAATCAGATATTCTTTGTTGACTTCACAGATATTTCAACACACTGACAATGTATTGTGTACAGCTACATTCTGTGTAGCAATGGATTTCATGCATGTTCAACTGTCACTGCAGTCTAGTAGAAAACTAGTACTATTACCAGGTTATATTTTGGTTCCAGGTGAGCCCTAGGCAAATGTCAGTCAGTCACTAATCAGCAGGAACTCAGTAGCTCATTTTGTTAAATGCTCTGTATGAAGTACATTTTGCAGCACACAGACCAGAGTTCAAATCCAGTGCTATGTAACACTAAATATTACAGTATCAGCCACATAATGATTACAGATTTTCTTTACACAGGAACTACAGGTAAATGGGTGAGGTAGCCCATATCATGAATAAATAATTGTGTGTTTAGATGTTACAGACTGCTGCAGTCATTACAAGGAATGTGAAAATACAGCATAAAATAAAGGAAATAAGTATAATAATAATAAAAGAAAATAAATAAAATGTGTAATGTTTGGTATGACTGTATGCCTGAAGTGTCTGTTAAAGGTTGCTGCAACCAATTAATAGATTCAATGCAGATGTCCTCTGCAGTCACTGCTATTGGGCTGTATCCCCATGTCTGCCAAGCAAGGCATGATAGCTGTTTATTTTCTGTACTGTACACATACATGTCTCTCAAGTGTCAAGCTGTCATGTAATATAATTAGTAGTGCATAATCCCTCTGTCATAGATTTATCATCTACATGATTATGTAAACAGCAAAGTATCATTACATCAGCCACCAGTAAACATTGATAGTTATATAGGTCCACTGATGTGCAAGTGTTCTGTATAGTTGTGTACCTGCATTTTTTCTGGTTGGCCCATATTGTCCCATGCGGATAGCTTGAGAGGTATATACGTGTTACAGCAGCTATAGGACACTTGTGCACATAAAGAAAGGACACACCTGTAAATTAGATAGCAGTACTGTTGTCAGTTGTAATGCCTAAAATGGTATTAATGGACAGTATTTCTTTCTCTCCCCACCTCTTATCTTCATTTATTTGTTATTTTCATTCATTGGTTATGGTTTACTATTAACATATGTTGTTACATTAAATTTTATTTTGGGACATGTGTTTTATTATTATGTATTAAAATGGTGGGATATTAACATATCTAGTTGAATTATCTATAATGTTGGGCTTATGCCATAACTGTTACTGGCATGCTGTTAATATACTGATGGTTCTGTTATTTACTGTTGTGTTTCACATAATACACATTGAAATGTAATGAGGTTATTTCCAATGTTCTGGCATGCTGTTATTACTAACAATGGTTTTGTTCATAACTAACTTATACTTATTGCTATACATACATCAGCACAGCAGGACAGGATAGGCCAGTTCTCAGTAATCAGCCTACCCTACCTCAGCTGGCTGTGGCATCGAGTCCTGTTTCGTCTAAGGCTCAGGCTGGTGGTGCCCCCTCCACTGCCCCTGCACCACCTTCTGGAGGAACCAGCTCAGGCGATGGGGCCCAGCCTCCCCCTGGGAGTGGAGGCAGAGGGTTGGTAGTCACCCAAAAACATCTACCAGCCATGGGTCCAGAATCATTCACAGGAGCTAAGAACATCACCTGCACCAGACTAAGGGCACACTGGATAACCTGGTGGGGCAGGCTGGCCCTGGTGCTCAGCCTCCAGCACAGCCACCTTTGGGGCAATGAAGGAGCAGTGTCGACTGCCCATGGGTGGGGATGTCAGTCATGTTGCTGCCTTCTGGAGGCACATGTGTCTCGGATTCCACAACACCCTCCCCATCGAAGGTGTTTACCCATGTCATGTGTCACACACTGCCCCTGTCTGCTGTCATATCTGTCTTGTCTGTCTGTAATTGGATCTTCTCCTACCCAGTTTACCTCCCACATGTACCTATATCTCTTCCCCAACATTTTACTGTCTCATTAAAAAAAAAATGAGCACCTGTCCCACAAAAAAAAATATCATCCATACATATCTCTCAATTTCATACATGTGTCCACTGGACACAATTCATTTTGTCCAGTTGGCTTGACAAGACACTTATGTTGTCCTCACCCCTCTCTCTGACGTTGGAGAGTCCAAATTCATCCATAAAATCTGTCAAAATGCACAGCTGTTGCTGTACAAGAAATGGAAATCTATTGTTCTTTCCTGCACGCTTCCTGCACATCCCTACCTGCCTTTCATTATGCTTTTCCCCCTGCTTGCTCCATTTTACCAATGTCCTATCACCCACTTTTTCTTTTCTTTTTAAGTTTTTAGCTCAAATTTGCACTGAGTTTAGCAAAGCACCTCGGTGCGGCACTTGAGCTTTAACGAACCTTAATGATTGCATGCGTTTCCCATAGTGTTAAGCACATGTACAAAATAATCATCTCTGCCATGTTTCAAAGCCAGGCTCCTGTCAACTGCAACCTAATGCATTAACCCACTACACCACACAGATATTAATCAAACCAGGTGTTTCCAGCAAAACATACTGATTGTCTCTGACAGACTGAAATTACACCTAATGGGAAAAATGGGATTGTACCTGGGAATCTGATGCAAAAATACACCAGTAGACAGACAAATAATAATGGCAGTATATGAGGCCTGGGATAACATGTATTTTTTTTTTATTTATTTTATGTTCCCTTAATGTTCCCTCCATTTATGTAAATGTTCCCTTTTATCTAAAACATCTTTAAACACACCTGCTAAGGTATCAATGGCAGAGTACATATGTTCAACTGGGGCCCTTCTGCAGAAAAACTGCCTTTGAGAGCCACACACATACTGATGGATGCAGACAACGTGTGTCAGAGCCTGTATGTCTGCACATATATCTGGCAAATACACCTGCAACAGCACTGACTCAGTAGCTCAGTCTGTTAAAATGCCTTGCGTACAGTACATTTTATCCCACACTGTCCTTGGTTTGAATTCAGTGCATTGCACTTAAATTACATTGTTGTGAAGACAGAAAGCAATGACTGAGTTATGCAGTTTTAATCCCCATAGGTTACTGCTACTAAATTATCTGCTACCCAGTTTTGCAAGTCAGAGGGCTGCAGGTCGGGACACACTGCACATATTCATATAGCCTAACTATATGTTCCCTACTACTCTGCTATCAGCACTGTTGCATAACATATGTACCTTAAGCATATGCCTCAATTAGACTTTAATGGGTACTCTTACCTTGGCTCTGCTGTAATGACAGGGCTGACATTGTTGCCACTGTTACACATACAGCATGCTGGCCTCCAAAGTGTTCACACTCTCCCCTTTGTGTTGTAGCCTGAAGCATACACAGCTGTATGCTTAGGTAGCTGCTACAGACTGACCATTCCTCCCAACCCCTTATAACAAGGGATCCGGACACAACCATACATAAAGGGGGTGGGCAAAGGCCCAAAAATAGAGACATGTTTCACAGTTTGCCCATACAAAGATAGTAAGGTGATAGAATAATAACTACTGCATTAGCATGCATATTATGATGGGTTTGAAGTGTGACATCTTGGATCCTGGGAACTACCACCCCATCAGTCTGATGAGACAGATCTGCAAGGCCATGGAACGTATTATCATGGAACTTATAAACAAAAACATTGACAACCTTCAAACACTGGACCCCACCCAGTTTGGGTTCATGAAGTGCCGATCTTGTCTTCTGAACCTGATTGACTTCTTTGAATCAGTCTCCAGAGCTGTAGACAAGGGTAAGGCAGTCCACACAACCTATCTGGACCTCACCAAGACCTTCAACACCATCCCCCACTCTGGAATCATAGATAAACTTACTAAGCTGGGCATTAATCCCTACATCTCTCTTTGGGATGCCAGCTGGCTTACTGACAGAACCCACACTGTAAAAGTAGCCAACTCCAAATCCATCTCCTGACAAGTGACAAGTGAAGTACCGCAGGATCAGTCCTGGCACTGCTCTTGTTTGGAAACTACTTCTCTGAAGTAGAGGCCAACACTAAGAAACTCTGGCTAACAAAGATCGCAGATGACTGCAAACTGGAAGCCATTATTGAATCCCCAAATTATGTGGATATTCTACAAAAAGGCTTTACAGAAACAGATGCTTGGTGCCAGAGCCATGGGCTCAAGCTCAATGCCAAGAAATGTATAGTTATCCCCTTTGGGAAAAAACATGTACCCATGAATTACCACATAGGTGGCAGTACACTAAACACAGAAAGTGGGATAAGAGACTTAGGAACACAGGTGGACAGTGGTCTCACCTTCAATAACCACATTGCCACAACAGTCAGGAAATCTTTCTATGTGGCACACCTCATCACTAAGGGCTTTTCATCCAGAAAAAAGGAGGTCATTGTCCCACTGTACTCATCCCTCATGAGACCCATTATAGAATATAATGCCCCGTTTGGTATGTACCTCTCAATACATCTGCAACAACTGGAAAGGCCACAGAAATACCTCACTAAAAGAATCACATGCCTAAATCAGATGCCCTATGCTGACCGTCTTAAAAAACTCCAGCAATACTCTGTCACATATCGCCTACTCAGAGGCAATCTCTGCTTAACATACAAGGCCATGTCAAACCCAGAACTGTTGGACATGCTACACTTAAAGAAATCCCAATCCCTTAGAGCCACACACTCCAGGGATCTAAACCTTGTCATCACAATGAACAAAACATTCTGGAGGGATAGGTTCTTGAACCAGAGATTCCCCAGACTCTGGAATAGACTGCCTATACATGTCAAGCAGAGTGCCTCTTTGGCCCTCTTCAAAAGGAACCTTGACAATTGGATGGGAGATAGGAAATTCACCCCGGGGAACACGTCAGTCACCCTGCTAGACAGGGGTCCAGGGAAGTAAATATTGTGGGAAGAAATAGCCAGGGAATTGTTATGGCTAGGCTTGTATAGGCACTAAGGCTGATAGCCGAGTACCAACCTATGCACCTATGAACCTATGAACATTCACATGTCTCTCTCCCCTTACTGACCTCAACCCACATCATTTGCTAGTGAACTGCCAGATGACCCCATCATCATGGGATACTGACCAAACATATGAGGCAAAACTGTGGGCATACTTTTTACATCTCTACAGTGGACAGTATTTGTACTTACCCTCTGCAATGCTGTAGTCTCCACACCTCAGTAATGTGCATCTCAAAAACTAAGAAATGGGCCAAGGCCTACATGAAGGCATTGTATATTGCACTGTTGTGTCATGTCATTGACTACTGATAGTGCAATTCAGCTGTTTTGGATACAATTAGCAATCCTGAGCCACAGAGTATTGCAGATACAATTACCTGTTAATGAGCATTACCTACAAAAGGCAAGCAACTGCTTATGAGGAACAGTTCTGTATGTGGTTTTACTCAGACAGCATCTGTGCAAAGCTTTTGCAGAGGAAAACTTCAAAAAAGGAATACATCACTTTACCATGTATGCACTAGATTTCCCCATAAAACGGGATGGAAATGGGAGGATGGAGGTATGGGGAATAGGGATTACAACATTAGGCTTGTATTAGAGCTACAATATTGACATGTCAGTGATACTTTTCCGTCCAACATCTCCAGGCATGCTGCTCAACTGTCCCTGCTTTGAATCACATCACTGCTCTGTCCCTGTCAATCAAACCTTCAACGGTTTGCTGTTTTAGTAAAGATTGTGAATTACAGGTAAGACACAGTGACAATAAGTAAGGTTGTACACTCCTGTAATATCAAACAATATACTGTAATTCATCTCCTTTCAGTCTGTCAATGTCACACATAAATAGTTGTAACATTGTAAAAGTGTCCCTGAATGTCACTGTTGTGCTCTGGCTGAGTACCGTTTCGTTGACATTCATCCCTATCTAGTTGAGAGCTATGGCTAACATACCTCTCAACCTCGTACAGTAAGAAATCAGGACAAAGCGATAACTAATGGGGAGACAAAGTCACAAGCTCAATTACATAGTATACACATTGGCCATACAAAGTAAGAATGTGAATAGAATAACAGATATTAATGAAGCATAAGTGTTTTCTGAGGGGTCATGTGGCAGTCAGACTCTGTCTCAGTTTTCTGACAGCCACCATCAATGATTGGGCAATCATCTGTCAGACATCCACAATTGTGTGAAAAAGGACAACATCTATGAAGCAAACATGTTGACATTCTTCAAACATCTGCATAGTTGAGAGGTATCAAGCCTACAGGGAACATATACTACGGCAGGTTTGCATTTCTTTCTGTCATTGTGGCACACTGGTGTTGTGGGACTGTCCCCAATTAGCTGTTGTAATAGCACACTGCTATTTGTCCAAAAGTGGCCATACGCCATATTGCCTGTAAGGGACACATCACAGTAGACTGCAGTGATGGGTGTAGAGACATACAGCAGAACCTGTCACAGCACACAGGGATATTACCCAGTATTGCTACTATCTTGGTGATAGCCACAAATATAGTGTGTTGCCAGACAGCTGGGTATGACGTGTGAGGGAGAAGTAAATAGTGTAGGGCATTATGGGCGTTTAGGGCCTGTATATAGTGGACATCCATGTATCTGGTCCTGTAATGTGTTCCCTCTTGTTGTCTTGCAGGAATGATATACAGACAGAGGCATCCGCCACTTTCATCTGCAGAGAATGATGCTATACTGAATGCCCTCAGATTCCACCATCACATCCTGCTTTCCAGGGGTCATCACAATCATGAACAGTGGCTAGTATTGTGGGGCGACCTTGTTAGGATTGTTAATCAGATTGGTCAACAGGACAGGACCTATGAGCAAATCTAACACTGGGCCATGGATATGGTCAATGATGCACGTCAAACGGCAGCTTCTGTCACCAGGGATCATGCTGCCACCGGTGAAGGGCCTGCAATAGAGCAAACAGTCTCAGCCACAGAGGCATTCCTGGTGAACCTAGTATCAACCAACAGCTCCCAGGCAGCCATCACACAATACATCCTGGAGGTGGGTGCCACAGCATCCACATCAGAGGAGAGTCCAGGTAAGCTTACTGTATTTAACAGTATAATACGGTATCAGTCATTGTGGCAGGCTCTACAGACCAGTACATGGATGTCAGGTCTATCTGCATTGGGGGGGGGTTGCTTTTACCCACAGTTGTGCAAACAAACTCAGAATATCAGCAATATAGCCAGTATCACATTAGCTACTGTACATGTGGATATGTTCACAAATTACCTTGTAACACTGCAACATTTGGTGTTGCTGACAATACCTCTCCTTCACCTTTTCATAGGTATGTCAGGTGTGGCCAGAGTCCATGGTCCTGTGCCTGGTAAGTGTGATACACTTGTTTTACAGACCATATATACCCTATGAAAGTTAAAGGCTGCCATTTTGCCTTATGCACAACTGTTGTGCTTAGCCAGAATAGAATAGTTGTATGTTCCATTTCGGAGCAGTTAACTACAGTGCATAGTGTAGGGAATGACAGGTGTGTATTTGTACAAACATTAACATGTTTGCACTTATAGTTATGAGCAACTATTCAGCCTGCTATACATGAGGCAATTACTCCAAGATGGCCATTACAAACACAATAGGGAGATGGTAGATATCTGAGGCAGTGATACTACAACAGGCATATCATTCTCAAGATAGGTGCACTTGGTTTTATGTGTAGTTCTATCACATACATTGTCATATTGCATACCTCACAGGTGTATTGTACTGGCAACATTACCCAGATGTAGGCAATGTGCATATTATACAGGACCTAGGTTGTCAGTGTATGTTGTTGTGAGTTTGTATGCTGTGCACAGGATCAGAGATGAGAAGATTTGGGACATGTAATGCAGTTGTGGATCCTCATCTGTATGAGCATGTGTGGATTACCATACATAATAGTGCAGGTGGTAATGTATTGCTTTTGTCTTGCATCTCACAGTTGAACAGGGGGGGGGGGGGTTGGAGTCTGTCCCCTTCACAACTTGATGTCAGTGTTTCATCTAACTCTGATTATGATGGTGTCCATAGTGAAGCAAAGGTAGGTTGTTGGGGGGCGAGATCTATCCCAGAGGTTGACATCCCTTTTCTGCCCCCATAGTCCCTGAACAGAGTAAGTATGCCCACACATACTGAGTTACCAGAGGCCACAGATATTGAACAGTCAGAGAGTGGTGACATAGTGCAGGACAGTGTGAAAACTATGATGTCAATGAGAGTAGACATTGGCCATAGCCAGAGAGCTGACAAGGTCCCTTGCAGGCAGATTGACAGGGATGCTCGAAGGAGAACTGCTGCCCATCCACCTCCTGTTACAGGTGTCACATCACTGGTCACTTGCTGCATGTTTTGGGCTGTCATGGAGACACAGGCGTGTTCTGAACACAACAGCAGACAGATGCTTAGGGTTATGGATGCAGCACAGTCTGACAGCCGTGACTGCCTGCCCTGCATTGGTGATGCCCTGGAATGTTTTAATGATGTAGTGGATAGACAGTGGGCTGAAACAGTCTTTGACAGCACATTGTCTGTGCTGGAACATCTGGTTGGAGATGGGTGTCAACAACACCATCTGCTGAGAGTCCACGTGGCCATGTACACTCACGCTACTATAGTGGCAGTACCTGTAGCACTACAGAGGGAAGTGTGCTGCCCATGCCATGACATGGCAGGCCATGGGCACGTGGTCCTGTGTGGTTCCATGAGGCACACAGGCCCAGCTGACAGCAGTCAACATCAGGTACTAGTACCACATCTGACCTTGGGCATGGTGGTACCCATGCTACTCCTGGTGAAGCCAGTTCCTGTTTTCATGGCCAGAAATAGTAAATTGTCCACTCTATCATATATGGTCCACAACTGTCCACCATATACACATGTAGGGCTAGCACTGGGCTTGACTGTGTACATGCACACACTCCAACACCACTGTCGCATGCAAGTCACCAACAGACACACACGGCACCTCTCTATGGCCCATCTAACCAGCACCCATTTCTGACTCACACACATGCTGTCAACTGTTTGGCAGAGCCTAGGCCTCTGGCACTCCCCCACACCACACCCTATGCATGTGATGATACCTGTGCCACATCCCTGCCATCCATGCCATCAATACAGGGACCAGCAAATGTGTCTAATTCACAGGGGGACTATATTACTCTACATGTGTTTGTGTAGTGCAGTAGTCTTATGCCATGGCAGTTGTTGTGGGCCATGACAGGTACTGTATGCTAGCATGTGTCTTAACTACACATCATACTTTGTGTATCTTTGTTGCCTGATGGTACAGTGGTGGTTGTGTTACAGAATGAGAGGTGTGTCATGGACATGTGTATGTTTGTGTCCCAGGAGTCTGAGAGGTTAAACTATGGCTAAACAAAAAACTGAGGGTTATGCTATTCAAAACCAGGAGTTTAAATCTCAAAATGTACGCGCTCGAAGCACTCCTCAGTATGGAGAATGTTGACATCTGTGCAGTAACTCAAACCTGGTTCAAGGCTCCAGAGAACACCCCAGCACTACTGGGCTACAACTCATACCACACGTTTCGGTCACAGAGCATGGACTGAAACACAAAAGGATGGGGTGTATCCATATTCATCAAGGATACCTACACATCCAGGTTAGTGGTGCAGCATGATACCTCTGAGATCATTAATGTGCAACAAACATTGGGCAAATCTGCAATGCAAATTGTGGCCTGCTACAGATCACCCTTCATGACCCAAGACTACCACTCCACCTTTCTGAAGACACTGGAAAACATGAAGGTCCTACTGAACACCCTGATATTAAGTGATTTCAATTACACTAACATTCACTGGGAAAACTACTAGAGTACAAACTCCCAGGCTGAGCGCTTCCTGGAATTCATCAACTCAAATGCCCTGGATCAGCTGGTAAACTCCAATACCACAGGTGAAAACATATTGGACCTGGTCATCACCAACATGGGCGACAGGTGCTCCACACCGGAGGTCAACCCGTCACTGGTTAGATCAGACTATAAACTAATCACTCAGGATGTCCACACCCCACCACCACCCTCAACTAAGGAAACCACAGTAAAAACTTTTCTAAAGCCAACTTCACCTAACTTAAGACAGAGGTGATAAGTTTCACAGCCCCCCACGCTGAAGGATAATGCTGCCCAAGATGCAGAAACCTTTATAAATGCACTCTATGAGTACCTACAAGGATGCATGGATCATGCCATCCCTAGCAAAACCAAGACTCACTCCTCTAAGAGAAGGAAACCAGTTTGATGGACCCCTACCATAAACAGGTTATACAATAGAAGGAGGAAACAAGTTCAGAATAAAAGCAAATCCCAAGAAGGAAAGACATCCCTGATCAGTATCAGTAAGAAACTAAGGTCCCTCATGAAATCATCCAAGGCTAACTTCGAAAGAAAAATAGCCACGGATTCAAAAGATAACCACAAAGCCTTCTTTAGCTATGTTAAGAATCTAAGTGGCAACTCACAGATATGCACTGAACTAGTGCAAAATAGCACAAAATATACTGAACCTACTGATATTGCCAACATCCTGGCACATAGATTCAGTGCAAACTTCACCCCCCTCTCACCCCAAAAGGGCCCACAACAATACCGGAAAAGTGTAGTGTCCCAAAAATCACAGATGCACAGGTGAAAACAGCCCTTTCAAAAGCCAAAAACACAGCATCAATGGGACCCGATGGTGTCCCAGGCTGTGTCTTGCATGAGCTACAGAACAAACTAACCCCTCACCAAAACACACTGTTCAACCTCAGCCGCTCCACAGGCTACATGCCCATAGAATGGTGCACAGCAATGGTTAGTCCTCTCCACAAAAGAGGGGCTACAACTGACCCTGGTAACTATCACCCAATAAGCCTGACTAGCCTGGTCTGCAAGGCTATGGAGTGCATCATCATGGAACTCATTAACAAAGACATTGGGAACCCCAAACACTTGACCTGACCCAGTTCAGCTTTGTTAAGGGCAGATCATGCCTACTAAACCTGGTTGACTTCTTTGAGACAGTCACGAAGGCCATAGATGAGGGAAAGGTGGTTCACACAGCTTACCTTGACCTCACCAAGGCTTTCAACACCATTCCCCACTCGGGTATTACAGAAAAACTCACCAGCCTGAACATAAACCCCTACTTCATGAGATGGGTTTCCAACTGGCTTACAGACAGAACTCACATGGTAAGAATAGCGGGTTCCCGGTCCAACTCTAAACTTGTCACAAGTGGTGTCCCGCAAGGCTCGGTCCTAGGACCCCTACTGTTCAGCATATACTTCTCAGAAGTACAGGCAAACACAGGAGGATTATGGTTAACCAAGTTCACTGATGACTGAAAACCAGGAGCCATAATTGACTCTCCGGCTGACACGGACATCCTCCAAAAGGGCCTTACTGAGACAGACACCTGGTGTCAATGTCATGGCCTCAAGCTAAATTCCAAAAAATGCATAGTCATTCCATTTGGGAAAAAAAAAAAAAACACCCACGAATTACCACATAGGTGGCAGCCCCCTTAATGCAGAAGAGGTAATAAGAGATCTGGGGACCCAGGTAGATAGTAATCTCCTCTTTGACAATCATATTGCCAAAGTAGTTAGGAAATCCTTCTATGTGGCCCATCTAATTACTAAAGGGTTCGCATCTAGAAATAAAAAGGTTATAGTTCCCCTCTATTCGTCACTCATTAGACCCATCATAGAGTACAATGCCCCATTTGGGATGTACCTCACAAGACACTTCCAACAGCTGGAAAGACCACAAAAATACCTCACCAAGAGGATTACTGGCCTCAAACATATGACCTATGCATCCCAACTGAAAAAACTCCAGCTGTACTCAATGGCATATCACTTACTCAGTGGTGATCTCTGCCTGACTTACAAAGCCATGTCTAACTCAGAATTGATGGACATGCTCCACCTAAAGAAATTCAAGTCTCTGCAAGCCACGAGTTCTAGTGAGCTAAACCTCACCACAACAATAAATAGAACATGCTGGAGGGATAAATTCCTGTCACAGAGACTTCCCATGCTTTGGAACAAAATTCCAAGCTACATTAGGTAGAGCCCCTCACTAAGGCTCTTCAAGAGAAACCTTGACGAGTGGATGGGTAACAGAAAATACACCTCTGGGATCACTTCATTGGCTCTGCTTGACAGAGGATCAGTTAATTAATCAATGGGGTGGTGGAAGCTGACAGACTCTGGCTAAGCTTATAAATGCCCTCGGGTAGATAGTCTAGTACCTACCTATGAACCTATGAATCTATGGACACATGGTGGCAATAAAGCAATACAGGATGGCAAGGCAGCACAGCAAAAATATGACATCAGCAAGGTATTCCAGTATATGTGCATGGCTCCCTAGGAGCATATGTGTAGAACAGTGTGTCAGGGACAATGGGGCCAGTCAGCATCTTCATGCTTCCCATACCCTGTGGCAAGGTCTACTACCCTTGATACGTGTCACCTGGGTATTCTGAATACACAAATCTAGATGGTGGCAGACATCAATTATACTTATGTAGATGAAGGCAATTTAGGGCCAGCAGCTAGGCACAGGGCCATAAAATGCACAGAGCTAAGTAAGATGGCCATGTTTTTAGTGCTGTAAGGGGATATATTTACACACACACCCACACACATAAGTCGGATGTGAAATTAGAATCCCTACCTATCTAGTAATGCACACTATACCTTTCAGTAATTATTGCATGCATCATGAAGTTTATTTGATATCAGACTGTCAGCCAACGTTCTTAAGCTGGATGACATCAGCAGGCCTTGTAAAGGATGTCAATGCACACTATTGCTTGCAGTACTTATCACATGTGCCATGGAGTTTATCTGTTATTAGATTGTTAGCCAGTGCTCTTAAGGTGGATCACATCAACAGGCCTTGTAGAGGAGGTAATTTAGAGGCCAGCAGTCAGTCACAGGGCCATAAAATGCATGCAATTGCACAGAAATAGCCCATATGGGCATTTCCGTACTGCTATGATGGGATATATTGATACACAGACATAGTTGGATGTTGTGAAATGAGAACTCCTACCTATCTAGTATTATACATTACAGTTCACAGTACTTTTTTGCATGCAGCACAGGTTATGTCTGTTGTATATGTTGATGCAGGCACAATACTTGTGGGGTACGCAAAGTGACTTGTGTTAGATAGCGTGTGTGGACTGTAGCGTAATACTACTTGGTACTGTCATTGTATCTAGTGTCCTAGGGGTGGGATACCTGGTAATATCCCTGCTATGTGTGTACACTTACTAGTCTGGCCATATGTGGTTGTTTGCAGTTTAATAGGTGGATATGTGGCCAGGGACAATATGGCCTGCCCAAGACATGTTGCACCCATTGTACATTACACCACCTGCATAACTGTGTCTGTCTACAGGGTGACAGTCCACAGGGACAGGGGTCTGTGGGTGAGTGGATTACATACTGTTGAGGCCTTGGTCTGGTTCCATTGGATAACTGTTGTGATGTGTAAGTGCAGATAAACTCAGCATTATGGGGTATGTGGAGACATTCGTACATCCCCACCCGTATCTATATAAATGTGTATAACAGGGATCTCTCATTAAATGTTGTTGTGTTTGTAGGTTATGTAAATGTGTTATATAGATATATGTGGGGAGTTTATGTATCACTGTACTTTATATAGCTATATATACATCTTGTTATTATATATATATATATATATATATATATATATATATATATATATATATATATGTGCCATATACTGAGAGTGATACTAATAAAGCATGACCGGGATAGGGACAGATAAATATGTATATGTAACTGTATATATGTACAGACATATTTCCAGATAGCAGGTCTTTGGGCTGCAGAGGCAACAGATTTGGGCTCAAGTTAACTAAGTGTAGGAGCATGCCCACTGTGACTGTCAGTATCTACAAGGTGACTCCAGGCCAGAGCTACCTGTACTCCCTTCCGAGATTATGTGTGCTGCAGCCCATTGGCTTCTGCACCTGTTACCACAGTGCTGCAGTTCCCTAATATAGTCCAAGGCATTCCATGGCTGTTTGCTGACCTTAATATGTGACTCATACCTCACAACTGCACATAGCTTCACAGACTGTCCAGACGTTTTCCTCATGTTTTTGGTCTGTTTCACATAACATTGTGGTTTTCTGGTAAATTAGTGGCAAATCAGTAAAGACTGAAGTCAATAAATAATGACAGCGATTTCAGTTTCAGACTCCATACACATCAGAAGATTCATGCTAATGTAAGAACTGTTATTCTGTTGACATTCTACATTTGTAGGAGCAAATATTTAAAATGTGTCCCTATTTGTGGCCCTTGGTCCCACTTTTATTCATGTCTTTGGCCAGGTTTCCTGCTATTAGAGGTTGAGAGGTATGATGTGACTGGGGTACATGATGTAACACCACACACAGGGTGACAGTCTGCATACCTCTCCCTGTACATGGTTTTGTAGAATGTCCAGCATTTTGCCCCATATGTCTGCTCTATTCCTCATACATTTGTGGTTTTCTGGTACTATACTCTACACAGCGGTGACTGACCTGTTGTAAGTACTGGCACATTTAAGTGATGGCTTTTACATCCTGCAACTAATCTGACCTGTTGTAGCCTGCTGTTATACTTGTCACCTGCTAGGTTACTCAGAGCATGTATAATGTCTGTCTGTAGGTATGGCCCTTTGTGCCCCCATTCACTCTGGCTTTGTCCAGCTTTCTTGCAGTAATGGGGTTATGACAGTCTGTGGGAATACAATCATATGAGTACCTACATGCAAAAGATATTGGATGCTGACAAATTCGAACCATCAGCACCATTGCCCATGCTACTGTCCCTGGCCCAGTGAGCCACACCAGCCACCAGACAGAGAGGTTTCATTCCTCACACTATCAACAACATACAAGAATTGTCTGGTCTGCTGGTATATCATTGCAGACTTACTTTTACAGCAGTTGTATGGGAACACTGATGTGTTTGGGGTGGGGGACAACCAGCCTATGCTCTGCAGACATAGACAGTTGTGCGACTTCCTGTGAACCCCACTGTTTGGCAACTCCCTGGAATAATGTTGTGGAGTTTCCATCCATGTGGCCTAGTGGATATTATGGGACACATACTAGTGAACAGAGTACCTTTCGTCCCAAGTGGCTGTTAGACCTGTACAAGTAGCCCCGTAGCCCACTATAGAGCTCTGCAGGTAGCCCAGTAGCACACTACATATAGCCCAGTATATTCCCTTGCATACATGTGGCAGGTCCATACATATGTTACCATATCATATATCATTGCTGGAGCCTTCCTGTGTCCTGACAGAGTGCTTTTCAAACTATCTGGAGATACACAGAGCTAAGTATATTTTTCTGGCAGTTCAGACTTGTGTACTGTCAATTGTTGCTTGACTAATTTTATATCATTACTGGCTGACTTCAGAGTTGTGCACTGTTATTTTCGCTTCACTGTGTAGTTTTTCAGATTTCTGATGAAGGTGTTGGTTTTCTCCTACCTACCCACCCTCCCTATTCCTGACAAGTTGTCCACCCCCACTGTAGATTTGATCTGGGACACACCCAGTCCCATCTCTTTATTTCATTCTACCTAATAGACTCCTTCTGCACTTGTTTTTAGTCATTTTTCATTTAATTGTGTTTTTTTAAACTGTTTGGTCTAACATTGCTACATACTCAGGTATACTAGCTTGCATTGCATTTGAATTGTTTTTACTGCTAATAATCTGCGCATGCAACAGACACATCCAAAGCAGAAATGCAAGCAAGAACTTGGTTCCTTCAAGGTGTTTGAATGAAAGCACTAAATTGTTGTGTTTTACTTGCTGTGATTTATTAAAGAATTTGGGATTACACCTATGGACTACTTATTTCTTTTAACTGGTGTTCCGAATGCAGTGTTTTGTGCTTTAGTCATTCTAAAGCTGCCAAATATCCTCTGGCAAACTATCAAAAGTATAATATTCCAAAAAAGCCAACAACTCGTTGGAATACACATGGCAAAACAACACTTTTATACAAAATAGTAAAAATATAAAACATGTGAGCGCAGTCTGAGGAAGCAGAGAGGACTCCATGAAAGCGCTCACATGTTTTATATTTTTACTATTTTGTATTAAAGTGTTGGTTTGCCGTGTGTATTCCAACGAGTTGTTGGCTTTTTTGGAATATTATACTTTTATCATTGGTTACTTTATCCAGATTCAGGGGATCTGTGTTTGATAGTTTTGAAACTGTCAAAAGTATTGGTGGCTTTGAAACATTGAGATGGAAATAAGTAAGGAAATTAAAAAAAATAAGAAGGTTAATGCAGAAAAAAACAAGCAAGCAAACAAACAAACAAGCAATCAAACAAATAAATAAGTAGATATAATTAGATAGCAACCTTTAACATCACTGACACAAGTAAATAAACCCATGTACCAATGCAAGTAAATAAACTCTTGTGCTGCACAAAGTACACAAACACAATTCGCTTACTACAAAAATGACATAAAAACACTGGTGATCATTTTATCACAAGTTTGCATGCTGTAAAAAAAAAAAAAAAAAAAAAAAAAAGAAAATGAACATGGCCTTACCCAAACTGCTGATACCAGCTTTTATTGGTGGTGTTACTAATATACCAATGAGCAGCTCCCTAAAGCCTGTTGCAACTCTCTCCCATAAACAACTGCCATGCAATTATCACCTAGTTGTACAAAATATTTGAATTTTGATTTTCAGAAGCTGACAAACAATACTTTGATATTTCATCAAAGAGGATGTTCACAACTTCAGAATGATGTTATGCCTTTTATCATATCATCCTTCGACTGAAAGTTAGAAAGCCAGTTGCAAACATTGTGAGACTCAGGTACAGTTCTAAATTAAAAAAATATATAAATAACCCGGAATGAGTGATTGCTTATCCTCACAAACTTCTATGTCTGTTTGGAAAATAATGAGTTTTGCTAACATATCACAGGCCTTAGTGAGAATGTTCAAAAGAAATGGGTCCAAATCACCTATACATAAAACAGTGAGTTTTGTGGTTAATGTCCTACAAATACCAGAAAGACAATCACAGCATTGCATAATATATCTTCAAATAACATTTCTTATAAGGCAGAAAATGCTATATCAGACAAGCTGAACAATATGTTTACTTTTCCTTTCTATACTCACATTTCCAAGAGTATTTACCCTTAATGAAAGAGATCAAGAAGCAAAACATGACATAGTATAACATATTCTGTTTTTTCATAATGTTTTATATTGTGTTTTTCATTAACATTTTTCAGTCTGATATCTCAGTCCTATTAGTGTGTACCTTCAATAGAGTTTAAACTACAAGAAATTTCAATTCTGAACCAACAGCTGAATCTGAGGCTTGTTGAAGTCTTTCCAGGATAAGTGGAGATCCTTTAAGCACTGGGAAGACATGTTGCTTTCAGAGACTTTTTTTGCCATGCATGATGGCTGTGACTAAATTATCTAATCAGTTTTAAAGGGTCATTGAAACTAAGGTATCTTAAAAAAGATAGCAGAAAAGAAGCTTAAAGAAGCTTAGAAAAGTTCATGGAATGGTTTGCAGACACCGCATGTCATGGTCTAAGGTTCTTTAAAGTCATTATTTTAGTTGCTTAAAAATTTGAAGGAGTATCAGTACTTTGAAAAAGTCAAAGATACTAAATAACATATTTTAGTTTTATTTCTAATTCTCTAGAAAGTGTTTGTTTGGGCTTTCTTTATATTTGGTGAAGTCCAGAATGTATAACACATGGAAGAGAGTGAAGGAAGTTGCCATGACCAAGATTTCCAGCCTAAGCTTAAAGGGTTCTTCTTCAAACGATTCAGTGAAGCAAAACATTTGGAAAAAAATATTGTACTGAAACAAAATTGGATGACTGAGTCCTGATTCTATCCCAGGATTATTAATACATCTTAAGGTAGGGCAATTTAAGGCTTAGAGATTTGCAGAGAAAGTGAATTGTTTGTGACTGAAACTTGGTCCAGTCATAATAATCTATCCATATGAGTCCCAGGTTATAGGGAGTGCCAGTAACTTAGTCCAGGAAAACATGGGGGAAATGTTTCTAGATATGTTCATAATTTCAGCAGTAAATGTCAAACATCACTGTTCTCCTTTTTTCAAAGTCAAAATTCCTGCGCTCCTCAAGGTGAGAGGAAACCGCACCCTTCAACTTATACATACCAACTCTAAGATTAACATACCTAGGAAAAAATGGAATACTTCAAAGAACCAAATCCACGGCCAAGGAAGTAGGAAACAGCACAATAATATATCTGGAGAAAAACGTCTTTTATTTAACACAGTTCACGAACCAAAATGAGTGTCATTTTTCCCCTCTTACCCTTACTAATATTTAATTGTATCATTCCAACCTAACCCCAACAGGAAACCAGTGGGCATATTAATAAGTCTGCTGCCCCAAGTTTATTTAACATTCAATGAACAATAGACATTATCAAAATTTCATCAACACAGTAACATTATGTACAGTTTCACCAACTAGGGCAGCATTGAACTGCTCACCACTGCATTAAAAACATCACCATTAAATCTCTGACTGCATTAGCCTATGTCAACCTGAGTAGTGGGACACTGCCCACTCCAATTTTTCTGAAACCATTTCACAATGATTGGTTGAATAGAGGGATCTCTTCCCAAGACCCCTCAAAACCTGCCCACCATCCTGATGTTTTCTATTTATTTACATTTTGTTTACCTGGAAAGTCTTACTGAGTTGTCAAAGAAAAAAACTCTTTTCAGCAGATGCCCATGGAGACAAGCTCAGGTGTACAATAAAGACTTTTTAAAACATGCATTAAATTATATAGTAATAGTATTACAGGAAGAATTTTATAACACACATTTAGAGATTATTTGTGATAAACAATACAGTCAAGATGAATATCTATTTACATTCAGTATAGTGAACAATCAATAGTCGATCTTATGTTCAACAAGTCTTCTGTTTAATGATGGGGAATTATATGATTTCCAGGGCATTTTACAAATAGTAAATTAGAGGTTACATCATGAAGAGAGGAGGTAGGCATATTGGGGGGAGAGTTCTTTTTAGGGAAGGAGGTAAACTTTAGTAGGATAGTGTTAGTTTAAAGTGAGGGAGCTAAATGGCATAAATGATGAAGAGGAGTAGTTCGGCTAAATAGGGGAAGTTTTGGTGGTTTGTTGCAGGTTGTGGAGGCTGACTTTATATTTATCGGGGTAAGGGGAGATGTATAGCAGCTACAGTATGGAGTGTCAAGAAGCTTGTTTTTATTTTCCTTTTTAAGTTTCAAATGTATGTTTACCTGATTTTGCTAGATAGTGCATTCCAGACTTTTGTACTGATACAGGTGTAAAATGAAGAACTATGGGAACTCAGAGCTCACTTGACAGACACTTGGCCAGAGGCCTCAGATTGTAAGGGTCAAAGAAGAGTCTACCCATGTAGCAGAGATTGATTGAAAGGACATTTTTGTGGTTAGCAGAGGATGAAAAGGGTAACATTTAGTTGGATAAGGTTTAAATGGTTATGAAAATCTAATCAAGCTAGTTTTTGGAAAGTGACGCAGTAGTGAGTAATGATGGGGGGAGATGTGCTGTGAACCTGGATATTTTGTTATAGCATTGTTGTAATTTAACTAGCTGTATTGTTTGGAAGTGAGTGAATATGGGAGCAACATATAATAGGCTTTAGATAAGGTAGGGTACAGATGTGATTTTGTGCTAGATTTTAGGGGTAGAGGCAAGGGAGCCTGCAGGATGTTTTGCAGGCGGGTGCAAACCCAGAGCCCTGCCCATGCAGCCCCACCCCCTCCACCCACACAGCCCCCCCACCCACAAAACCATTCCAGTGTCCCATTACTTGGATATGTCTCCCCATTTGTCATAGACACTGTTCAAATCTGTCATTGTGCATACTGTTTTATGCTTTACTTCTACAATGATTGCAGATATTTGGATTTCATTTACAACGTATTTCAAATTTTATAGGACAAACACTGATAGACATTTACTAAACTTAAACAAAGCAATAGTCTTACAATGAAAACAAGCTTAGCATTAAAACTTCTCTACCTTTGAAACTCACATTCCCTGAAACAGCATTGAAACACACATTCAAAGAAAATGCATCTGGCCAGTGGCAGGTTAAGTTTACCTTTGGACTGTTTTCAAACCATAGGGCCTTGCACCCATTTTTAGGGCCATGCAAACGTTCTTTGATTCACCTTACTGATTGTGTTAATTATAATATATAAATTGAATTATATCCCTTGTATAATACAGCACCACTTGTTAGAGTGTGTTTTAAATTTATAGTTTTGAACATTTTTCCAGTAAACAATGAAACAAAACATATGAACCAATAATGACAAACTGCCCAATTCAGAGCATTTCAATCATAAAAGCTCACTCAAACGTCTGCCTTTACAATCCACCAATATCAGTCAATATACACAATCTCTGTAGAAGTAAAAGTCATCTGAATAACTCCACATTAAAAATATCTGAAACTAATAAAGAGGTTGTTGCTAGAAAACAACTTTATATTTCAGAGTTCCATCTACAAATTCAGTGCCTGCTGCCCTCAAATAATAAATTGCCTATGTTACAATAAAAAAATGATAAGCTAGTAATATTGCAATAGGGAATGGATGGCAAACTGATAACAGCTTCATAGTTACTAGGTGATTCATCCAAAGGAGGACATTCACAGGACTGCAGCATCCACACCCTTTAAAGTACAACACAGTACAGTATCAGTGATCCACATGCATACTGTGGGAGTAGAACCCACAGCCTTATGCATCAAAAATAAGGCTACTACCTGTTGTGCTACTAACAACGCAACCAGACTTAGAATAAGCAACATTAAACTTCACTTCACCTGAAGCTCTCAGCAAAATTTTTCATTTATTTAACATTTGTTTACCAGGAAAGTCCAACTTGGAACAAAACCAATTTTCAGCAGAGGCCCAGGGAGAAGTGCTTCAGACGCATGTCTTTGTAATATGGGAGGAAATCAGAGCATTCAGAGGAAACCCACACAAACACAGGGAGAACATACTAACTCCACACAGAAGGCACCCCAGCCAAGAATCAAACCAAAAACTTCTTTCTATGAAGTGACAACACTACCGCTGCACCATCCACTTGACACAATTAAAGCACTTAATTTCACAGCTGAAGACATCTGGAAAAAGCCAAAATTTATTGGGGGGGGGGGGCAAAGGACCAAAACCAGGGACACATTTTAAATATTGCTTGTATAATCTTAGAACATTGTATAATCTTAGAACACTGCTAAAAAGGTGTTTTGTGTTACCATGCATTTCCAAAAAAGATAGGAAGACAAACATAATTATTTAGTGAATTCCATTCACACTGATTTGCCAGAACACCGCAAACTTTAAGAGGAACAGATTAAACTTCCTGAATCAGAAGTGGTGGTGTCAGTAGAGAATGCAGACTTCTATAGCTAAGGCTCAGGGTTTGAGCCTGAGTAATCCTTAACCACCAGCCATAAGTAAGTGGAGCATTACACACACACACCTCTCAGCACTTCAAACCTGTGTGCTTAAAATATTTAACTGTTTCTTAGTTCTTAAGTGCAAGAGTGCACTGAAATGACCAAACATGCTTACTTAAATTTTGTCAAGATCAAACAGCATCAGTATTCTGTTCAATCAGCAGCAGGTAAAAAAGGTTTGGATACCATTATACAAATCATTGATTAGACTGCATATTGAGTTCTGTGGCCAGGGTTGCATTTATACCAAAATGGTATAACAAAATGAGGAACAGTACAAATAATTTGTAGTCATCGTATAACTAATCACTTATCATACGGTGAAAGACAGCACTACTATCTTAAAAACATTAACAGGTCAAAAATGGTGACATATGTAACTAGATTATATTCTGAAATAATAACATTTAAAATAAAAGCATTTATTAAAAGAGTAAGTGAAAAAATGGTCAACTAAAATATTGACTCACCCAGGAAATGAACATGGGACACAGTTTATTTAACATTCAGTGAACAGCAAACAAATTATTTCAAAATTTCATCAACCCAGTAACATTATGTATAGTTTCACCAATTAGGGTAGCATTGAACTGCTCAGTACTACATTAAAAACATCACCGTTAAATCTTTCACTGTATTAATCCATGCCATCCTGAGTAGCAGGATACCGCCACTCCATTTTTTTTAGACCAGTCCACAAAGAAATGGGGAACAGGGGGGGGGGTCTCCTTCCAAGATCCCTCTGACATTGTCCCCACATCTATTTCACACTATACAATGCCTATAATCATTATAACATAATGAAAAAGAGAGGTAGGGAGGGATGGGTATATTCCAATCACCCACACCAAAGAGACCTAATCTTTACTTGCTCAGTCTAATACAATCTCTCTCCCTAACCTTACCATTTCCCCGCAACTCCTACCTTATTTTCTCCAACCTTCCCCTAATACCCTTACTAATATTTAATTGTATCATTCCAACCTAGCCCCAACAGGAAACCAGTGGGCATATTAGTAAGTCTGCTGCCCCAAGTTTATTTAACATTCAATGAACAATAGACATTATCAAAATTTCATCAACACAGTAACATCATGTACAGTTTCACCAACTAGGGCAGCATTGAACTGCTCGCCACTGCATTAAAAAACATCACCATTAAATCTCTGACTGCATTAGCCTATGTCAACCTGAGTAGTGGGACACTGCCCACTCCAATTTTTCTGAAACCATTTCACAATGATTGGTTGAATAGAGGGATCTCTTCCCAAGACCCCTCAAAACCTGCCCACCATCCTGATGTTTTCTATTTATTTACATTTTGTTTACCTGGAAAGTCTTACTGAGTTGTCAAAGAAAAAAACTCTTTTCAGCAGATGCCCGTGGAGACAAGCTCAGGTGTACAATAAAGACTTTTTAAAACATGCATTAAATTATATAGTAATAGTATTACAGGAAGAATTTTATAACACACATTTAGAGATTATTTGTGATAAACAATACAGTCAAGATGAATATCTATTTACATTCAGTATAGTGAACAATCAATAGTCGATCTTATGTTCAACAAGTCTTCTGTTTAATGATGGGGAATTATATGATTTCCAGGGCATTTTACAAATAGTAAATTAGAGGTTACATCATGAAGAGAGGAGGTAGGCATATAGGGGGGAGAGTTCTTTTTAGGGAAGGAGGTAAACTTTAGTAGGATAGTGTTAGTTTAAAGTGAGGGAGCTAAATGGCATAAATGATGAAGAGGAGTAGTTCGGCTAAATAGGGGAAGTTTTGGTGGTTTGTTGCAGGTTGTGGAGGCTGACTTTATATTTATCGGGGTAAGGGGAGATGTATAGCAGCTACAGTATGGAGTGTCAAGAAGCTTGTTTTTATTTTCCTTTTTAAGTTTCAAATGTATGTTTACCTGATTTTGCTAGATAGTGCATTCCAGACTTTTGTACTGATACAGGTGTAAAATGAAGAACTATGGGAACTCAGAGCTCACTTGACAGACACTTGGCCAGAGGCCTCAGATTGTAAGGGTCAAAGAAGAGTCTACCCATGTAGCAGAGATTGATTGAAAGGACATTTTTGTGGTTAGCAGAGGATGAAAAGGGTAACATTTAGTTGGATAAGGTTTAAATGGTTATGAAAATCTAATCAAGCTAGTTTTTGGAAAGTGACGCAGTAGTGAGTAATGATGGGGGGAGATGTGCTGTGAACCTGGATATTTTGTTATAGCATTGTTGTAATTTAACTAGTTGTATTGTTTGGAAGTGAGTGAATATGGGAGCAACATATAATAGGCTTTAGATAAGGTAGGGTACAGATGTGATTTTGTGCTAGATTTTAGGGGTAGAGGCAAGGGAGCCTGCAGGATGTTTTGCAGGGGGGTGCAAACCCAGAGCCCTGCCCATGCAGCCCCACCCCCTCCACCCACACAGCCCCCCACCCACAAAACCATTCCAGTGTCCCATTACTTGGATATTTCTCCCCATTTGTCATAGACACTGTTCAAATCTGTCATTGTGCATACTGTTTTATGCTTTACTTCTACAATGATTGCAGATATTTGGATTTCATTTACAACGTATTTCAAATTTTATAGGACAAACACTGATAGACATTTACTAAACTTAAACAAAGCAATAGTCTTACAATGAAAACAAGCTTAACATTAAAACTTCTCTACCTTTGAAACTCACATTCCCTGAAACAGCATTGAAACACACATTCAAAGAAAATGCATCTGGCCAGTGGCAGGTTAAGTTTACCTTTGGACTGTTTTCAAACCATAGGGCCTTGCACCCATTTTTAGGGCCATGCAAACGTTCTTTGATTCACCTTACTGATTGTGTTAATTATAATATATAAATTGAATTATATCCCTTGTATAATACAGCACCACTTGTTAGAGTGTGTTTTAAATTTATAGTTTTGAACATTTTTCCAGTAAACAATGAAACAAAACATATGAACCAATAATGACAAACTGCCCAATTCAGAGCATTTCAATCATAAAAGCTCACTCAAACGTCTGCCATTACAATCCACCAATATCAGTCAATATACACAATCTCTGTAGAAGTAAAAGTCATCTGAATAACTCCACATTAAAGATATCTGAAACTAATAAAGAGGTTGTTGCTAGAAAACAACTTTATATTTCAGAGTTCCATCTACAAATTCAGTGCCTGCTGCCCTCAAATAATAAATTGCCTATGTTACAATAAAAAAATGATAAGCTAGTAATATTGCAATAGGGAATGGATGGCAAACTGATAACAGCTTCATAGTTACTAGGTGATTCATCCAAAGGAGGACATTCACAGGACTGCAGCATCCACACCCTTTAAAGTACAACACAGTACAGTATCAGTGATCCACATGCATACTGTGGGAGTAGAACCCACAGCCTTATGCATCAAAAATAAGGCTACTACCTGTTGTGCTACTAACAAGCAACCAGACTTAGAATAAGCAACATTAAACTTCACTTCACCTGAAGCTCTCAGCAAAATTTTTCATTTATTTAACATTTGTTTACCAGGAAAGTCCAACTTGGAACAAAACCAATTTTCAGCAGAGGCCCAGGGAGAAGTGCTTCAGACGCATGTCTTTGTAATATGGGAGGAAATCAGAGCATTCAGAGGAAACCCACACAAACACAGGGAGAACATACTAACTCCACACAGAAGGCACCCCAGCCAAGAATCAAACCAAAAACTTCTTTCTATGAGGTGACAACACTACCGCTGCACCATCCACTTGACACAATTAAAGCACTTAATTTCACAGCTGAAGATATCTGGAAAAAAACAAAATTTATTGGGGGGGGGGGGGGCAAAGGACCAAAACCAGGGACACATTTTAAATATTGCTTGTATAATCTTAGAACATTGTATAATCTTAGAACACTGCTAAAACGGTGTTTTGTGTTACCATGCATTTCCAAAAAAGATAGGAAGACAAACATAATTATTTAGTGAATTCCATTCACACTGATTTGCCAGAACACCGCAAACTTTAAGAGGAACAGATTAAACTTCCTGAATCAGAAGTGGTGGTGTCGGTAGAGAATGCAGACTTCTATAGCTAAGGCTCAGGGTTTGAGCCTGAGTAATCCTTAACCACCAGCCATAAGTAAGTGGAGCATTACACACACACACCTCTCAGCACTTCAAACCTGTGTGCTTAAAATATTTAACTGTTTCTTAGTTCTTAAGTGCAAGAGTGCACTGAAATGACCAAACATGCTTACTTAAATTTTGTCAAGATCAAACAGCATCAGTTATATGATCAGACACCTCATGTGTCCCCACTTTTAGTTCAAAATTTAGCTCAATCCCTCCGAAAACTGACCATCTTGGTGAAAATATAAATGATTACAATTGACAATTCTATTTAGACTTTTCTGCTGAAAATGCATGTTAAGATTATTTTGAGGCATTGATATAATGTGAGTTAAGTGTCCCCGACTGCCCCTGTTGGTTCTGTAGGTAAGTGATTGAAAGCTATGGTTATGCTGTCCAGGGGCGGCCCGTGCTATTGGACTGCTGGACTGCATCCCCATCAACAAAAGAACTAAAAAGAAATTAAAAAAAAAAAGAAAAAAAGAAAAAAAAAAATTTAAAATTCGCGGACTTCACGCATGCGCAGTAGTCCAGACTACTGCGCATGCTCCCGGCAGTCTAGGTAGGGAAACATGAGGAGACGTCTGTGCACTTTTAAAGTGCACAGTCTCGCTGGGAAAACACATTAGGGCCAGACTAGGGAAGTTTATTACTGTTGGGAATGGTAGGGAAGTTTAGGTGTGTGTAAATGCCCCAGGTGCTCATGTGGGTGTGATAGGGAATACCTCAGGCTTGAACCCTGTACCCTGTATGCAGGTGTTAAAGACTTGAGTTCCCTACCCACCACCATTTGTAAAAAAAAATTGCAGATTTTTGCCTCATATTTGATCTGATCTGTTCCTCATAATATCTGTGGTTTGTAAATGCTGCAATGCTTGATATTTGATGGTGTAGTAGTAGCATTGTTGCCTCACAGCTGCAGGTTCTCAGGTTTGATTCTTGGCTGGGGTTCCTTCTTTGTTGGGTCATTTGCTTGATATTTGATGGTGTAGTAGCAACAGAGTTGGGGGTTCCTTCTTTGTGGGGTCTGTTTGCTTGATATTTGATGGTGTAGTAGTAGCATTGTTGCCTCATAGTTCCAGGTTCTCAGGTTTGATTCTTGGCTGGGGTTCCTTCTTTGTGGGGTCTGTATCTTCTCCCTGTGTTTGTGTGGGTTTGCTTTTGTGTCCTCCCATGTTACAAAGACATGTCTGCATTATTTCTTCCTGGGCCTCTGCTGAAAATTGTTTTTTTGTTCCAAGTCAGACTGTCCTGATTAACAAATTTTAAATAAAATTGACAGGCATTTGAATTTCAGACTTCAGGTTTCTGAATGTTTAATTTCTTACATATTTTATGGTGCAGTGGCAGTATTGTTGCCTCATAGCTGCAGGATTTGTGGTTTGATTCTTGGCTGTGGTGCCTTCTTTGTGGAGTCTCCATCTTATCTCTGTGTTTGTGTGGATTTGCTCTGGTATCCTGCCATTTTACAAAGACGTGTCTACAGTATTTCTCCCTGGGCCTCTGCTGAAAATTGTTTTTGTTCCATCAGAAATAAAATTGACAGACTTTTGAATTTCAGACTTCATAGTCTTCAGAAAATACATAGTAAAACAAATTTTTTATTCTAGCAATAAATATATAGTAACACAACCTTTTATTATAGCAATTTTTTAAGTTCATAAGATGACTATTTGAAATTTTTCCTTATTTTTGGGACTGTAATACCCTGTTAGTGGCATTGTCCAGGTTTTTTGTGCTAAGGTTGACAGCTATGGCAAGAACTGAATTCACTGAATATGTTTGAGGGCTGTATTCCCTCATTACTGGGTTTGTCCAGGTGTTTTGTGCTAAGAGGTTGACAGCTATGGTGAGAACTGAATTAATTAAATGATAGCCATTTAAGTTTCAGTCTTCCTCTCATTCACAAAACAGCTGATTTGGCGTAGTGGTATGTTGCTCTTGACTGTTTTGCACAGGGACCTTGTCTGTAAAATGTACGGTGGTAACACAGCATTTTTCTTTCACAAAGCAGGTGATTTGGCATAGTGGTATGTTCTGACTCTTTTTTGCACAGGGACTTTGGCAGTAAAATGTATGGTGGTACTGTGGTAACGCAGCATTTTATTCTAGCAGCTTTCTAAGATTATACAAGCAATGTTTAATGTGTCCCTGGTTTTTGCCCTTTTGACCCACCCCAATAAATTTGGCTTTTTCCAGACTTCTTGTGCTGCGAAGTTGAGATGCAGTTGAGTATTGAGCAGATTTTACAAGGAGCTGAGAGCTGCAAGGGAAGCAAAGTTTAGTGCTAATAGCACAACAGGCTGTGTGCTTGCTTTTGATGCAGAAGGTTGTTGGTTCTGCTCCCATAAGGGTTGAATGCTGAAAGTTAAGATACTAATTATGAGCCTGTTATCAGTTTGCCATCCATTTCCTATTACAAGCTTATTTTTAATGTAATTTAGGCAATTTATTCCACAGGGGCATCAGACACTTTATTGTTCGATGAAACCATGAAATATAAAGGTGATTGCTAGCACCAACCTCTTCATTACAGATTTATTTAACGTGGAATTATTTAGATGACTTTTTTACTACTTCAGAGATTGTGCATATTTACTGATAATAGTGGACTGTAGAAGTTTGAGTAGACTTTTATGATGGAAATGTTCTGAATTGGACAGTTTTGTTTCATTGTTTACTGGAAAAATGTTCAAAGCAATAGGAAGATGTATCAAAGAGCACATGTATGTTTCATATGCAAGGGGCCTATGATTTGAAAACAGCCCAGAATTAATTTTTATCTGCCACGAGTAAAATGTATTTTCTTTGAATGTGGATTTTAATGTTGTTTCAGTGAATGTGAGTTTCAAGGGCAGAGAAGGTTTAATGCCAAGTTTGTTATGTCTTAGTGTTTGCGCTGTAAAATGCAAAAATAAAACTTTCAAGTTCAAATCATTATAGAAGTAAATCAGTATGCACATTAGTGTTTATGGTAAATGGAGTGAAATAGCAAATTAATGGATTATTGGAATGGCTGCAGGGAGGCTCCATTCGACCAGGGTTTTGTGAGGGGGAAGGGTGGCAAACTTAGACAGCCCCAGCTGAACCATACCTCCCAACTGTCCAGATTTTCAAAGAATGAATAGATGTTTTGCTTCTTATTTTTGATTTGTTCCTCATAAAAATTTGTGGTTTTCTGGCAAATCATTTAGGAATTAAGTCACTAAATAATGACACACCTAGTTTCAGACTTCATAACCTTCAGAAAAATGCATGCTAAAGTAAGACCTGTTCTATCAACTGTCCCAGTTTATAGAAGAGCATTTTTTAGTACTGTTTATATGTTCCCCCCAATATATTTGGCCTTGTCCAGATTTATGTCCCAGTTTATACAAGAGCAATTTTAGTACTGTTTATATGTTCCCCCAATATATCTGGCCTTGTCCAGATTTATTGCATTAACAGGTTGAGAGGTACATGCAAATAAATTGCTTTATAGAATTAGGCATAGCCAAACCTCTGAACTGTCCCTGATTTTGACTCAAAATGTTGCTCTTCCCCTAATGATCCCTCCATAAAATAGCAATTTTGGAAGAAAACATGGAGGGTTTATAATTAAGAAATAACTGTAATAATCAGATTACCTTTATTTCAGAAATGCATGTAGATTATTTTATTTTCTCAGCTGCTCAAGTTAGCAGTACTAATATTAAAGTGTCCCTTCTTTGACAGGTTCCCAGCTGTATTGTGTTGCTATTTTATATTTTTACATCACATTTTTGGTCCATTTTTCATAAAATTGTGTTTTTTGGCAAATTAGTGACAAATAATTAAAGACTGAAGTTAGAAAATAATGACAGACATTTGAGTTTCAGATTTCATACCATTCAGAAAATTCATACTAATGCAAGACCTCTATTAGCTTTCTAAGGTTATAAGAGCGATATGTTAAAAATTGTCCTTATTTTTGGGCCTTTGTCCCATTTCTTTGTATGGCTTTGTCCAGATTTCTTGCTCTGAGGTTGAGAGGTATGACAAATGTGTCAGGGCCATCACAAGTCAGCCAGAGACATTTCAAACTGTGACATACTTGTTACACCCCACTCCTCCATATAGTGACTCTGGATGTGTCGAAGCAAGGCAAGGAGTAGCTATGCAGTGTAAATGTGCAGAGAATGCCATCCATCCAAGGTAGACACAAGTACTAGAGTGGCTTTTCATCTGTCCCTGATTTTTGCAGAATGGTCTGGTTTCTGTCATATTTTTTGTACTGTTGATTTATGCTTATTACTCAAAGTGCATGTTGCTCTGTGTTTAAGTAGCAATACTTTAATGACCATCAGGTAAGCTTGGCTGAGATTGCAAGATGCAAGTAAGCTTTAATAAGCATACTGTTAAAGAATTGCCAACATTGAAAGCCTTTCTGTTGCCATGTAGAGAATACTTAACTAGATAATGTATAAGCCTTGGGTATTGAAATGCATATGCCAGTATTTGTAATAAAGGACAGAATTACATTATTTTAAGAGTCTCATTACACTTGGAGACTTACAGTAATCTCTGCAGGCTTTAACCATAAACCGAATGCCAATTGTGTGGTCTATAACCTGTACAGTAATCCTTTTAAGCAATGTATCTTGAGCTTATTTCTTGTTTGCTTTTCATTTTTTACTTTGATCATGTTTTCCCCATGAAACAAGTAGTTGTCAGGCAGCAGGTCTTTTTGGATAAGGAACATTTTTACAAGTGGGGCATCAGAGATTTCTACTTTCAGCATGTTACTTGTTACTTTAATAAAGCTGAATATAAATTATAATTAGAACTGCAGTGCAAGAAGTGGTTTGAGTTGAGTGCTGCTTGTTTTTCTTATACTTGATTTTGACTGGCATTCCATTAATGTATTTAAAAAAAGTAATTTATTTCTTCATGCCTCACAACCTTTTTTGTTTCCATCTAGATATTAAACTGTCATGCAGCCAATGCATTGAAATATTTTTATTCTTCTACACTTCATTTTGTCTTGATTGGACTCTCATGACAACTGTTTGGCACCCAATTCAGTATATTTAGTTTTTGTGGTTTGCTACTACTGGTGTTTGTGTGTGTGGTAGGGAATACCTCAGGCTTGAATCCTGTACCTTGTATGCAGGTTTTAAAGACCTTAATTCCCTACCCACCACCATTTGTGAAAAAAAACTGCAGATTTTTCCCTCATGTTTGATCTGATCTGTTCCTCATAATATCTGTGGTTTGTAAATGTTGTAATGCTTGATATTTGATGGGGCAGTTGTAGCATTGTTGCCTCACAACTGCAGGTTCTCAAGTTTGCTTCTTGGCTGGGGTGCCTTCTTTATGGGGTCTTTATCTTCTCCCTGTGTTTGCGTGGGTTTGCTTTTGTGTCCTCCCATGTTACAAAGACATGTCTGCATTATTTCTTCCTGGGCCTCTGCTGAATTTTTTTTTGTTCCAAGTCAGACTGTCCTAATTAACAAATGTTAAATAAAATTGACAGGCATTTTAATTTCAGACTTCAGGTTTCTGAATGCTTAAGTCCTTGCATATTTGATGGTGCAGTGGTAGTATTGTTGCCTCACAGCTATAGGTTTTCTGGTTTGATTCTTGGCTGGGGTTCCTTCTGTGTGGAGTCTGCATCTCCTCCCTGTGTTTGTGTGGATTTGCTTGTGTGCCCTGTCATTTTACAAAGACGTGTCTGCAGTATTTCTCCCTGGGTCTCTGCTGAAAATTGTTTTTATTCTGTCAGCAGTAAAATTGACAGGCATTTGAATTTCAGACTTCATGTTCTTCAGAAAATACATAGTAACACAACCGTAACACAACCTTTTATTCTAGCAATTTTCTAAGTTTATAAGATGAATATTTGAAATTTGTCCCTATTTTTGGGACTGCATTCCCTCATTATTGGCTTCGTCCAGGTCTTTTGTGCTAAGGTTGACAGCTATGGCAAGAACTGAATTCAGTGAATGTTTGAGGGCTGTATTCCCTCATTACTGGGTTTGTCCAGGTGTTTTGTACTAAGAGATTGACAGCTATGGTGAGAACTGAATTCACTAAATGATAGCCATTTAAGTTTCAGTCTTCCTCTTTTACAAAACAGCTGATTTGGCATAGTGGTATGTTGCTCTGTTTTGCACAGGGAGCTTGGCAGTAAAATGTATGGTTCTAGCAACTTTCCAAGATTATATAAGCCATGTTTGTGTCCCTGGTTTTTGGGCTTTTGACCCCCCCCCCCCAATACATTTTGGCTTTTTCCAGTTTTCTTGTGCTGCAAAGTTGAGTATTGAGTAGATTTTACAAGGAGCTGAGAGCTGCAGGGGAACAGAAGTTTAGTGCTGCTTAAGTGAAGTTGGTTTGCCTTGTTAATAGCACAACAAGTTGTGTACTTGTCTTTGATGCAGAAGGCTGTGGGTTCTACTCCCACAAGGGGTGGATGCTGCTGTACTGAGAATGTTCTCCTTGGTGAAGATACTAACTATGAGTTCGTTTTTAGTTTGCCATCCATTTCCTCTTGCAATATTACTAGCTTATCATTTTTTTAATGTAATATATGCAATTTATTCCTGAGGGGCAACAGGCACTTAATTTTTCGATGAAACCATGAAATATAAAGGTGTTTGCTAGCAGCAACCTCTTCATTAGTTACAGATTTCTTTAATGTGGAATTATTTAGATGACTTTTACTTCAGAGATAGTGCATATTTACTGATAATGGACTGTAGAATTGTATATATTTACTGATAATGGACTGTAGAATTGTGCATATTTACTGATAATGGTGGACTGTAGAATTGTGCATATTTACTGATAATGGTGGACTGCGGAAGTCTGAATAGACTTTTATGATAAATGTTCTGAACTGGGCAGTTTTGTCATTATGGGTGCATGCATTTTGTTTCATTGTTTACTGGAAAAATGTTCAAAACAAATTTAAAACGCCCTCTAACAACTGTAATATATTGTACAAGGAATATAATTTAGTACAATGAGGAAGGTGTATCAAAGAGCACATGTATGTTTCATATGCAAGGGGCCTATGATTTGAAAACAGCCCAGAATTAATCTTTATCTGCCACTGGCAAAATGTATTTTCTTTGAATGTGGGTTTCAATGCTGTTTCAATGAATGTGAGTTTCAAGAGCAGAGAAGTTTTAATGCTAAGTTTTCATTGTGAGACTGCATTGCTTTGTTTAGTAGATGACTTAATGTTTGTGCTGTAAAATACAAATAAAACTTTCAAATGAAGTCCAACTCATCATACAAGTAAAGCAGCATGCACATTAGTCTTTATGGTAAATGGAGTGAAATAGCCAAGTAATGGTTCATAGGAATGGCTGCAGAGGCTCCATTCAACCGTGATTTTTTCAGGGGGGAAGGGCAGCAAACTCAGACAGGCCCAGCTGAACCATACCTCCCAACTGTCCAGATTTTCAAAGAATGAATAGATTTTTGCTTCTTATTTTTGGTTTGTTTCTTCATAAAATTTGTAGTTTTCTGGCAAATCATTTAGAAATTAAGTCACTAAATAATGATACACTGAGTTTCAGACTTCATAACCTTCAGAAAAATGCATGCTAAAGTAAGAACTGTTATTCTATCAACTGTCTCAATTTATACAAGAGCAATTTTTAGTACTGTTTACATGTTCCCCCAGTATATTTGGCCTTGTTCAGATTTACTGCATTAACAGGTTGAGAGGTACATGCACATAAATTGCTTTATAGAATTAGGCATAGCCAACCTCTCAACTGTCTCCGATTTTGGCTTAAAATGTTGCTCTTCCCCCTAATAATCCCTCCGCAAAATAGCAATTTTGGAAGAAAACATGGAGGGTTTACAATTAAGAAATAACTGTAATAATCAAAGATATAGATTACTTGAAATGCATGTAGATTCTTTTATTTTGTCAGCTGCTCAAGTTAGCAGTACTAATATTAAAGTGTCCCTTCTTTGACAGGTTCCCAGCTGTATTGTGTGGCTATTTTATATTTTTGCATCACATTTGGTCCATTTTTCATAAAATTGTGTTTTTTTGCAAATTAGTGACAAATCACTAAAGACTGAAGTTAGAAAATAATGGCAGACATTTGAGTTTCAGATTTTATACCCTTCAGAAAAGTCATACTAATGCAAGACCTATTCTATTATCTTTCTAAGTTTATTAGAGCAATATTTAAAAATTGTCCTTATTTGTGGGCATTTGTCCCACTTCTGTGTATGGCTTTGTCCAGATTTCTTGCTCTGAGGTTGAGAGGTATGACACGTGTCAGGGCCATCACAGTCAGCCAGAGACATTTCAAATTGTGACATACTTGTTGCACCCCACTCCACCATGTACTGACTCTGGATGTGTCCAAGCAAGGCAAGGAGTAGTTATGCAGTGTAAATGTGCAGTGTGTCCCCCCCATCCAAGGTAGACACAAGTACTACAGTGGCTTTTCATCTGTCCTTGATTTTGCAGAAAGGTCTGGTTTCTATCATATTTTTGTACTGTTGATTTATGCTTATTACTCAAAGTGCCTGCTGCTCTGTGTTTAAGTAGCCATGCTTTAATGACCATAATGTAAGCTTGTCTGAGATCATAAGATGCAAGTAAGCTTTAATAAGCATACTGTTAAAGAATTGCCAACATTGAACGTCTTTCTGTTGTTGCCATGCAGTGAATACTTGACTAGATAATCCCCGGGATTCATGAACCTTGCGCCAGGCGCCCGCATAGCGTCGGCGTTATAAAGCCAAATATGGCCACCGAGCGATTCAGGTATGAACCAATCCCACGTGCACTACCGGCGTGCGCCTGACCTGCGCCGCCCCCGGCGTAGGTATGCTAAACACACTGTGTGCGGTATTGCACCATGCAAATGAAGGCAAATAGTGATCCACGAAGTTGGGCAGGCGTAGCGTAAGGGCACGGCAATGTAAACCAAAAAAAAACGGTTTACATTTACCCAAACATGACCAAGGAGTAATGGAAAGCTGTCAACGTCAGGTATCATACAGGTGCAATATGCCAATGGCGAAAGGCACCGAGAATGTCCAAAGAAAACATGCACAAACTGTAAATAATGACATAAATGTTATGAACGAGAAACCACAGCAGAACCCCCGGATATGTGCACAGAAGGTGCAAAACAATGAAATAATATGAGAATGTCCTAAAAGAGCAGTATAATACACATTAGATGCACAGCCACCACACACCATAGTATGTATGGAAAGCCTCAACCCCAGCGCAAGGGTTGTCAAGGAGTGGCGGCAGTGTTCGGCGCCGTAACCATGTATTAGCAGTCAATGCCATGCAAATGAGGCAGATAATAGTGAATCGCAAAACCGGTGCCGGTGTAAGGATGGAGCAAACGGCGCAGCGGTAGAATACCGAGGATTGGCCTACACGGAATACATGTCAATCGCAGAGGGGTGTGCCACTGTAGGAGGAAGCACATTGGAGGCCAGCAAACATGGGCTGTACAATGCACATCACAGCAGTAGGACCGGCGTGTGAGGAAATAGATGCGCTGAGAGTACATAATGCGCGCACAGATGCATGTGCACAAGGATGACTACGTTCCCCAACCCAGTCATGTGACGGCCTCCCCGTCACCAACCACGGATATAGGAAGGTAATGCGGAGAATATGAGGAAATGCGGAAGCAGTGTAATTGGAGCCGTAATGAGCAATCAACACCAATCAATCCAGGAAGGGCAGACGGCGGCAGCTGACAACTCTGCATGCAGACTCCTGCAAAACGGGAAAGGGGAGGCATAGGAATGCAAAGATAGTAGGGGATGTAGTAGAAATGCAAAGAGAAAAGAACCGAAATAGCACAGCCAAGTACAGAGGTAGCATAACGGCGGCGGCAGACAAAATGCATCATATGCCATGTGCCTGCAGGATGCACTGCAGGCAATAGTAGGTGCAACATGCAGAAACAGTAATGTAAGATGCAAAGCTAAGCCAATGCAGGCAACTGTAATGTAACACTAAAGGCAATACCGTTGCAGTTGCAACGGTAAAATACCGAAGATAATCCACAGATACGGCTGCACAGACACACCCAATGACATCACCGGGTATACAGCACAACAGTATAAAGTGTGAATGCACACAACACACAGCACGATTTCCCAAACGCCGCACCGTAGGGTGTAAACACATGGGGAACTTTTAATATGTATATGTTGGGTGCCGCCGTGGCCGTGATGCATAGGTATGTGTCAGAGACAGACGGAGTTGCGGAGGAGGGTGCCAACAACTACCGTAGGCCTCATAGGAGAAGGAGAGTGTTCAGACCAAGGGTGACCTACCAGGGGCTGCAAGACCTGGAGATAGTAGAGCGCTACAGGGTGGACAGGGACATGTTACAGCAAATAGTGGAGCTGTGCCGGCCACGCCTGAGAACAAGAGACAACAGAGGGGAGCCCATCCCAGTGGACACAAAGGTATGTGTGAGCTTGCGAATACTGGCTACAGGTACCTTTCAAAGGCCAACCGGGATATAATGGGTATCTCACAGGCATCAGCATCCAGGGTACTACACCAGTTCCTGGATGCCATGTTACGTTTATGCCCATGAGTATATAAACTTCCCCAGATCTCAGGAGGAGTTGGCTAGCAATATGCGCCACTTCCACCGTGTGGCACAATACCGGA